>NC_053024.1:26838029-27028561 GCF_003073215.2 Triticum urartu
TAGACAAACAGAGTGTCACTAGTATGCCTCTACTTGACTAGCTCGTTAATCAAAGATGGTTATGTTTCCTAACCATAGACAAAAGAGTTGTTATTTGATTAACGGGATCACATCATTAGTTGAATGATCTGATTGACATGACCCATTCCATTAGCTTAGCACCCGATCGTTTAGTATGTTGCTATTGCTTTCTTCATGACTTATACATGTTCCTATGACTATGAGATTATGTAACTCCCGTGTGCCGGAGGAACACTTTGTGTGCTACCAAACATCACATCGTAACTGGGTGATTATAAAGGTGCTCTACAGGTGTCTCCAAAGGTACATGTTGGGTTGACGTATTTCGAGATTAGGATTTGTCACTCCGATCGTCGGAGAGGTATCTCTGGGCCCTCTCGGTAATGCACATCACATAAGCCTTGCAAGCATTACAACTAATAAGTTAGTTGTGAGATGATGTATTACGGAATGAGTAAAGAGACTTGCCGGTAACGAGATTGAACTAGGTATTGGATACCGATGATCTAATCTCGGGCAAGTAACATACCGATGACAAAGGGAACAACGTATGTTGTTATGCGGTCTGACCGATAAAGATCTTCGTAGAATATGTAGGAGCCAATATGGGCATCCAGGTCCCGCTATTGGTTATTGACCGGAGATTTGTCTCAATCATGTCTACATTGTTCTCGAACCGTAGGGTCCGCACGCTTAACGTTACGATGACAGTTATTATTAGTTTATGCATTTTGATGTACCGAAGTTAGTTCGGAGTCCCGGATGTGATCACGGACATGAGGAGGAGTCTCGAAATGGTCGAGACATAAAGATTGATATATTGGACAACTATATTCGGACACCGGAAGGGTTCCGGGGAAGTTTTGGATAAAACTGGAGCACCGGGGGGTTACCGGAACCCCCCGGGGGGTTAATGGGCCTTATGGGCCTAATGTGGAGAAGAGGAAGGGGCTGCCTGGGCAGGCCGCACGCCCCTCTCCCCCTAGTCCGAATTGGACAAGGAGGGAGGGGCGGCGCCCCCCCTTTCCTTCTCTCCCTCCACCTCTCCTAGTTGGACAAGGAACGGGAGGGGAGTCCTACTCCCGGTAGGAGTAGGACTCCTCCTGCGCGCCTCCTCTAGGCTGGCCGCATCCCCCCCTTGGATCCTTTATATACGGAGGCAGGGGGGCACCCTAGAACACACAAGTTGATCCTCGTGATCGTTCCTCAGCGTTGTGCGGTGCCCCCTTCCACCATATTCCACCTCGGTCAAATCGTTGCAGTGCTTAGGCGAAGCCCTGCGTCGGTAGAACATCTTCATTGTTACCACGCCGTCGTGCTGACAGAACTCATCCCCGAAGCTTTGCTGGATCGGAGCCCGAGGAGCGTCATCGAGCTGTACGTGTGCTAAGAACTCAGAGGTGCCGGAGTAACGGTGCTTGAATCAGTCGGATCGGGAAGACGTACGACTACTTCCTCTACGTTGTGTTAACGCTTCCGTTGTCGATCTACAAGGGTACGTAGATCACACTCTCCCCTCTCGTTGCTATGCATCACCATGATCTTGCGTGTGCGTAGGAATTTTTTTGAAATTACTACGAAACCCATCAGGCTGAAAGCATGGATTCCTCTCTTGATTCACTCTCTCCAGTCTGGCTTCTTGCGGGGCAGATCGATTATAGAAAACTTTACCCTGGCTGCCGAAATGATCCAATACGCACACAAACAGAAAATGCCAGTCATTGCTTTGAAGTTGGATTTTCACAAAGCTTTTGACAGCGTCAGTTGGTCCTGATTGCACAAAGTACTTGAAGCCAGAGGGTTTTCTTAGCTGTGGATTAGTTGGATTCAAATGCTTTTGTCAACCGGCAGCTCTAAAGTCCTTATTAATGGCCAGCTGGGTGCCCCCATCCGGGCTAAGCGTGGTTTTCGGCAAGGTGATTCCTTATCCCCTTATCTTTTCATTATCGTTGCTGACGTGCTACAGAGAATGTGCTGCAAATTGTTCCAAGATGGTTCCTTGCTGCACCCACTTGGTTCAGACAGTTTCTTCCCGGTTCTGCAATACGCGGATGACACGCTGATTCTTTTCCAAGGCACTACGCAGCAGGCGGCAGTTGTTAAGTCAGCGCTCACAACTTTCTCTGCTTTCTCTGGGCTCACCATAAATTTCCACAAGAGCACTCTCGTACCTGTTGCCGCAGAGACCATCACCTGTCGGCCATCGCGCAGATCCTAGGCTGCCCCGTTTCATCCTTTCCATGCAACTACCTTGGGCCTGCCTCTCTCCTGCACAAGATTACGCATGGTATGTTACTGCCTGTTATACACAAAGGGTCGACCGTCGTCTTTCGGGCTGGTTAGCTACTTTTCTATCCTAGGGGGTAGAATTGACCCTTATCAACTCAGTGCTGCTGGTATCCAAGTTATTTCATGTCATGCTTTCCCTGGCCCAGGAATCTCTTGAAAATTGGAGTCTCTCACGTGCTTTTTTCTGGCAAGGCAAGAAAGGTCAAGGGGGTCATGCTTAAGTAGCTTGGGATACAGTCTCGTTACCTCGTATCAATGGCGGTTTGGGTATCCGTTCAGCTGCGGCTCACAACCCAAGCTATTGATGTGCAAGTTTGTCTCCAAAGTTATACAAGGTTCAGACATACATGTTATAACTGGTTCCGCCCACACATATTGTCGGGCTATCCTTCCACAAAGTGCTAGTAGCAGAGACAACTGCCATCTGGAAAAGGGTTCAAAGATCTTGTTCTATGGTCATCAACTCCTCTAAATGTGTTCTGGGGTCTGGTCTTTTGATTTCATTCTGGAAGGACCAGTGGCTTGAAGCGGGCCGTTTATACCAGTTGTTCCCCACACTATATTCCTTCGCGATCCAGCTAGATTTCTCCGTGCACTCACAACACTCCAATGGTTCATGGGCTGTTCAGCTACACCCTAATCTCTCTCAAACGGCCTCAGCCGAGCTTGCTGTCCTGCATGATTTGTTGCTGGGCATTGCTCCGAACTTACTGCATGAGGACCAACGGACTGCTTCCGTGAGCTCTGGACAACTTTGCACTGGTTATTTCTACAGGCTACTCACTTTCCGGGGGGGGGGGTTTGTCAACTCTTGACACCTGGGTTTGGGAGGCAATGATCCCCCTCAAGCACAGAATCTTCCTATGGCTTGCTTTCCGTGGTCGTCTAAACACTAAGGATAACATGGTAAAGAAGGGTTGGTCTGAGGCTTCCTCGTTTGCGCATTGTGACACTTGCCCCGCTGTTGAGACCATCGATCACTTAATACTACGATGTGCATCCGCCAGTGTTCTTTGGGGCAAGTTGGAACTTGACGTTTTGGCTTGCTCAACTACTAACGTTCTATCTTTTGTGGAGCAAGCGCAACACCAGTTCAGTTCAAGCAAAAATGGAATGTTGCTTTCGCGGCTTGTGCTGTCACCTTTGGCATGCTAGGATGACAGAGTCTTCAACTCAAGACTGGTCTGTAACATACACCTGTTATATGCAGCGAGGCATGCTCCGTCTTTGGAGTCTCAGAAACTCAAAGCCCGCAGCGTACCAGGGAGGTTCTCCAGGTTTGGAGACACAAGCTGCTGCATAATTCGTAGACGCCTGATGTAATCACTAGTGCAGAACAGGGCAATAGCACCGGTTCGTAAGGCCCTTTAGTGCCGGTTTCGGAACCGGCACTAACATTTCGGCACTAAAGGCCCCCCCCCCTTTAGTACCGGTTCAGCACGAACCGGTGCTAAAACGGCAACCACGGTGGCACGAGCCAGCTCCGGGGGCCGGGAGCCCTTTAGTACCGGTTGGTAACACCAACCGGTACTAAAATGTTTGGGGGATTTTTGGTTTTATGATTTCTTTTTCATTTAATTTTGTGTTTTCCATTTTAATTCTTTTTCGTTTGCTGGTATTTTACGGTACTACACATTGTACACGTTATGCATATATATAAATAGAATTTCTAGTAGAACCAATCATATATATATATCATCAATGTCTCACAAACCACCATATTAATTTACACATACACACATGTATAGCTATATACAATTTCTCCTACATATGCATGTTGCCTTCGGAGCCAGTGGCATTAGCCTAATTGGTGCCTTCGGAGCACGATGACAATTGGAAGTGGTTCATGACATGTTCGATGGGGGCGGTAGCGGGTAATAGTATTCTCCCTTCGGATTTATGACCTGGTCGAGCAAAAATCCCGCTATTTCCTCTTGAAGTGCTTCTACGCGCTCCGTTTCTAGGAGCTTGTCCCGCACCTCTTTGAACTGTTAAGAAGGAGATCAATATGCATGTGTATTAGTTGTGTGACTAGATATCGATAATGGTGTAAAAATTGTGAATAGTGTTCTGACAAGCGTACCCATTCCTGTCTTTGAGATCTGCTCCTTTCGGACGCCATCATGCGAATGTTCTCGCAAACGCAGTATGCACACAGATTAGTCCCCTGCGCCTGCTTCAGGGCCTTTATTACGAGAATGGAATTTAATTTGATCAGATAATAATTAATCAAGCATGATAATTAAAGAGATGGCAGCTAGCTAGCTAGCTAGTACTACTTAATTACTTACCTTGGATCGAAACCATTTCAGCTGTGGTTTCCATTCGCCTTCCGTGATGCTAATGAACCTTGCCCAAGCCCTGCCCGCCGACAAAGAAAATGAATAAAGGGGTTATTAAATAGTTCATATCATGAAGTGACGAACTGAATAGGCCGAGATATATAGTTAATAATGATTGAAATTACCTGTTGACTATCCCATACAAGATGTTGTAGTCACTATTTGCTTTGAGTAGCGAGTCCAGTATTTCAACTGTTCCGGCGTCAACTTTAATGATACACAAGATCCAGTGAAATCTGCATGCACACACGTTTGCATGTCTTAATTAAGCGGGCATATGTAAGCAAAAACATATAGCTAGCTAGTAGGAAAAAACAGAGAATTTGTAGTACAAGAAAGTGTGACTCACTCGAAGTTGTAAGGAAGTAGTATATCTTCATTGTATTTGAGGCGCTTCAAGAACTCTAGCATGCTGTCCTCTACCTGCTTTTCATAATACTTGCTCATTTTCCATGTGTATTGATTAACGGTGTTTGGGTCAATGAACCCAATGCCATAGCGTCCACCTTTTCTCATTTCATACATCTTCATCCTGCATAATACCACAGAAAAGAATATAGTGAGGATAATTACAGGTAATGATTGATCAAAAGGATCACTACAGCTAGCTTGAGACTTAAATTACAGAAAGAAATCACTTACAGACAATAGCATCTGACGATAGATTTGTCGAGTGCGTCTTGATTGTATAACTGAAACAGTTCAGAATACTCAACGGCCATAGCTTTCTCATGGTAGTAATGATCCTTTCTGACATACACCATGAGGGACTCTCGATCGGATCTCTTGGTAATGTCCATGTACCATTGATGCAATTCATACATTCTCGTTGGGAGCTTCTTGACATCTTCTGGCTTGACCAAAGGTTGGCCCCGGACATATTTCCGTTTTATTTCCTCCTCTGTAATCACAGGCATGTCCTCGATCTCGAGGAGTTGTCCAACCGTGATCTTGAGTTCTTCAGCCTGCATTATATGCTCCTGGGTTATTACCACATCGCCCACCTCGGGAACGTAAACTGTTTGGCCACAATAATATTGGGCGCGCGTACTGCCACGTGTTGTCGGCACAACAAGCGGGGGGGTCGATTGCGCCGCCTGTTCTCCCAGCTGGGCAACGGTTTTCCCGCATTTTTCGACAGCTGCTTGTTGTTTGCTCGAGCTCGAGCTCGCCTCCTTCTGTAGACGTTGTCGATGTAACTTCCTGATGTGGCGCTCATAGTCTGTGTCAACAGGCTTAGGAGCTGGTGGTTGAGCCATACGAATGAAGTGGTCAACTACTTCCACAGGCACTTTCTCCCTTGGCGGCGGTGGCGGTTTCGGTCCAAAATGGGCGTCGACTTCTGCCCGCACTATGGCATTGGTTTGCTCCTCGGTCCTGTCGTAAGCCCTCACAGGAATAGGAGTAGTGAGGTTTGGACCATATTTATATCGCTTGCCTCCGCCTGTACTTCCTGTACTATGACCTCGACTGGTACCGCTACGCACCATAGCTGCGGGGTGTCTCTTCTGCGATTGCTGAGGCGGCGGAGACGGCTGACGGGGCTGAGTTGGACGAGGAGGAGTGGCCTGAAGCTGTGCCGGACTTGGAGGAGGAGTGGCTTGACACTTTGCCGGACTTGGAGGAGGAGGAGTGGCCTCACGCGTTGGTGGACTTGGAGGAGCGGGAGTCTGCTGACTCGGTGGCGGACTTCGACGAGGAGTCGGGTGACGCGGTGTCGGTGGCCTTCGAAAAATGATGCAATCCTTTCTCCATAGGATGATACGATGTTTGGCATCTCCGAGTGTGTGCTCCTCATCACCTCCAGGAATGTCAAGCTCTAGCCCCGAATATTGGTCCGCCACCTCATCAACCAAGACACGAGCATAGCCCGCTGGAATCGGGTTGCAATGGAAGGTTGCCTCGGGGGAATTTGAAAAAGCAACGGCGTCCGCCACCTTCGTGGATATGTTCTTCATTTTGAAGTGTAGCTCACAGTTAGTGTTCTCCGTGATGTCATCCACGGGGTATCTATCCAGCACTACTGCGTCGCCCAGGGCGGAACCCACGCTGCTTCTCGGCATGGATGGGGCGGTGGTATCCAATGCTGGATCATCCGCTAGCTGCTACAGCTGCTGAGACCCCCTTTGCTAGCTAAGTGAGTCGATCTGCTCCTGCTGCCGCTAGAATTTAGCTGCCAATTCCGCTTGACTTGCTTCTAGGCCTTGAAGGCGTTCACAGTCGAGCTTCCTTTGCTCCTCCTCCACCTTCCTCTTCTTCTCCTCCGCAATCTTCTTTCTCGCACGGGTTCTGTAGTCGGCGTTCCAGTCCGAAAACCCCTCATACCACGGAATAGCGCCCTTGCCTCGTGTTCTTCCCGAGTGTTCAGGATTTCCCAGGGCACGCGTAAGCTCGTCGTTCTCTTTGTTGGGCTGGAACACCCCCGATCGAGCCTCTTCTATTGCAACAAGTAGCGCATCGTCGGCTCCGTTCAGACATGCCTTCGTCGAAACATTGCCTGTCTTTGGGTCCAACTCCCCCCCATGCGCATAGAACCAAGTCCTGCACCTGGGGGGCCAGCTCTTACTAACCGGAGTGACACTTGCATCCTCCATCTCTTTCTCAGACTTATCCCACTTAGGCATTGCCACCGCGTAGCCACCTGGCCCCAGCTTATGGAACTTATCCTTTTTTTCGGCATTCTTCTTGTTTATTCTCGACCGTTCCTTAGCTAATTCTGAATCCTTGAATTTCACGAAATCGTCCCAATGAGCACTTTGATTCTCTAGTATCCCCTCGAATACTGGAGTCTTCCTTCCTCCCTTGACGTACTTCTCCCACGTCATTCTCTTGTGGTTCTTGAATGCAACCGCCATCTTCCTAAAAGCAGCGTCCTTGACTTTCCGCACGTCTGCTTCTGTGAAATTATCTGGTAAGGTGAAATGTTCCATGAGAGTATCCCAAAGCAGATTTTTTTGCTTCTCGTCGACAAAAGTAACATCTGGACGTGGATTTGCTGGCTTTCTCCATTCTTGAAGGGAGATCGGGAGTTGGTCCTTCACAATAACTCCGCACTGACGAACGAACTTGTCCGCAATCTTCTTAGGCGCTGATGGTTCGCCATTAGGTCTGATTGCCTCGATATTGTACTTTACGCCCTCCTTCAACTTTTTGTTCGGGCCTCGTTTCGTCCTTTTGCCTCAAGATTTGCTCGATCCGGATGGCTAAAAGAAGAAAGATTGATTCGTTAATATATCTTCAACTCATTTAAAACATGCGATGATCACCAGATTCCTGCTTATATAAATATATATACCTCGCCGGTGTTTGTTGTTTCAGGATCAACATGTTCTTCGTCGTAGTTCATGACTTCATCTTCTCGGTCTTCGCGATCGAATATCATATCACCCTCTCCGGTGTTGTTTAGAAATTCGGAGCCGTCAAAATCTTCTTCATTCTGATCATCATCTGGCCCGCGTATGATATCGAGCATGGTCTGTTCTCTCTCTCTATCGGTATTGTCCGCCATAGCTTTTATTTAACTATGCCAAAAGAAATATAAAACAATTTAGTATAATCTCAAATACATCGTCTCGAATAATAGATATAATCTTGAATACATCATCTCAAATAATAGATATAATATTGAATACATCACTAGCTAGCTAGCTAGCAAGCTAATAAAGATCGAATAGTACAGAGTAATCTAGGCCACTCGCGGTTCCTGAGGTGCGGGCGGTGGACACCCAAAGAGAAGGAACCATCACTGGATCATAGCTCGGGTGATCTCCCCAAAGAACCTGCCAGGTATTGGAGAACCTGACGTCCATAGCAGCCATGTAGCGATGGACGTGCTCGTACTCCTCCCTGACACGGCGACGTACCACCTCCGGCGGGGCCGGCTCCCTCCGCACCGAAAGTGGCCCACGTGAATGCCACCAAAGGAGATGAGGGTCGACGACGGGACCCAGGGCCGGGTTCCTCACCAAGCGTCGCGCCCCTGAAGGTAGCACCTCCCAGTGCCAGCCTGGCGGAGCCCAGTCCCGGACATGGGTCCTCTGAAGCAGGACGTCGTCGCGGACATGTCGACGGCGAGGATGCGGGCCGGGCATCGTCGACAACAAAATACTATATGCCGCAAAAGTAAAGTAACATTTTTTAAATGATGGATTGTGATGATTTCATATATGCAAATTCTAAATTTTATAACTAAAAATATAATAAACTAAAAAAACATCGATCATCGTCTAACAATTTGAAATTAATCTAATTCATCTAGCTAGCTAAAACTAACATTTCCAAAATTTCTAACATTTCTATATAACTAACATTTCTATAACATTTGACATTATATATATTATAACTAACATTTCTACATACTATTTGACATTAATCTAATCTAATTAATTAATTCATCTAAAACTTTGTATGAAAAACAGAAAAATAGAAAAAACTAAAAGCTAAAAACAGAAAAATTGTGTGTGTGTGCGCGTCTAGTGTGTGTGTAGTGTGTGTGTGTGTGTGCATGTAGTGTGTGTGTGCGCGCGCGTGTGTGTGCGCACGGTCGGCGCCGGCGCCGGCGCCGGTGTGCGCTACGATCGATTGGAGGGAGGAGAGGGGCCGGGGAAGGGGCTCACAGCGCGCGCGGGCAAGGTCGAGGCGACGGCGACGGCGAGGTCGATCCAAAGGCGACGGCGACGGCGAAGCGAGGGGATCGGCAACCGGGACGGCGACGGGGGTGCCGCGGAGTCGACGGGGACGACGCGACAAGGACGGGGGCGTCGCGGAGTCGACGGGGATGGCGCGACGGGGGCGGCGACGACGCGGGACGGGGCGGCGGCAGAGAGAAGTGGGAGATGAGAAACTGAAAATTTTCGAAGTGTTTCTTATATAGGGGACACCTTTAGTACCGGTTGGAGCCACCAACCGGTACTAAAGGCCTATTTTGGCCAGGCCAAGCGGGGGGGAGCACCCCCCTTTAGTACCGGTTCCTGGCTCCAACCGGTACTAAAGGACGCCCCTTTAGTATCGGTTGGTGCCACGACCCGGTACTAAAGGGGGTGCGCTGCCAGGCGAGGGGCGCAGAAGTTTAGTCCCACCTCGCTAGCCGAAGGGCGCTCACACCTGCTTATAAGCCCCGCTGCCGCTGCTGTCTCGAGCTCCTCTCTAAAGCAGGCCTTCTGGGCCTACCTCTGCTACTCTGCCCTGTGGGGCCTATTGGGCTTGCGGGCCTGCATCCTGGCCCAACAACAGGTTGGGTTTCTAGTCGTAGGCAGGCCGCTGTGGCCCGGTAGGTGGGCTTTTTTCATTTAGTTTTTTCTTTTCTGCTTTATTTATTTTGTTTTATTTATTTTTAGTTGTTTTTTGCTGTATTTAGAGTTTTTAAATTTGAATAGTTTAAATTTTGAATTATTTGAAATTTGTGTGAATCACTAGTTTGTGAATAACTTAACTTTAAAAATACATTTTCCAGTGATTCTTTTTTATTATGTTTAATATTAGTGTGTTTTATCATTATATTCAATTTGGTAATGCTTAAGTTATTTTAAAATGAAATGCCTTTGTAACGGATGAGTTTTCGTCCGAAACCCTGATACTTCGAAACAGATTGTCCATTTTGTACACGAAGTGCATCCAGTTTTTGCGGTAACCCTCTCTACTTTTTTGCACATGCTATGTGGGTGAAATTATGATACCATGCCAACTTTCATCCTTTTCTGAGTTCATTTGAAATGCTTTTCAATTTCAGGGTCATTTAGCTGAAAAAATCAATAAATGCATGAAAGAATTTGCTTGCACATAAAATTTCTTCACGTTTCAAATGCCAAAACACATAACTAGCTACCCTAACTATTACAGAGATTCCCTCCTGGGTGTGAAACACAGAAGAAAGTGATGATAGCTAAGCCGATCACATCCCAGATCTTTGGGTGTGTAACTTTTTCTTCGCGTGTGTCCCTTTGCGTCGTAGCCATGGAAAATCTTCATCATTTAACGGGATGCTCGGGTCAATATTCACTGTGAATGGAGCAATTTCATCAAACTTTTCATAATCTTCTGACTTGTCTGTCTTGTCATCCACTCCCACGATGTTTCTCTTCCCAGAAAGAACTATGTGCCGCTTTGACTCATCGTACGATGCATTCGCTTCCTTATCTTTTCTTTTTCTTGGCTTGGTAGACATGTCCTTCACATAGAAAACCCGTGCCACATCATTGGCTAGGACGAATGGTTCGTCTGCATACGCAAGATTGTTGAGATCCACTGTTGTCATTCCGTACTGCGGGTCTTCCGTTACCCCGCCTCGTGTCATATTGACCCATTTGCACCGAAACAAAGGGACCTTCAAACCACGTCGATAGTCAAGTTCCCATATTTCTTGTATATAACCATAATATGTTTCCTTTCCCGTCTTGGTTTCTGCATCAAAGCGGACACCACTGTTTTGGTTGGTGCTCTTCTTATCTTGGGCGATCGTGTAAAATGTATTACCATTTATCTCGTACCCTTTGAAAGTTATTATATTCGAAGATGGTAACTGGGACAGCAAGTACAGGTCATCTTCAATAGAGGTGTCATGCATGGTACGTGCTTGCAACCAGCTGGCGAAACTCCTGGTTTGTTCACGTGTAATCCAGTCATCAGACCGCTCCGGGTGTTTGGAGCGTAGCAAATTCTTGTGTTCATCCATATACGGAGCCACCAAGGCGGAATTCTATAGAATTGTGTAGTGTGCTTTAGTGAGAGAATGTCCGTCCATACATATTATTTGTTCCCCTCCTAGCATGCCTTTTCCATCCAGTCTGCCCTTATGCCGCGATTCAGGAACACCAATCGGCTTAAGGTCAGGAATAAAGTCAATACAAAACTCAATGACCTCCTCATTTTGACGGCCCTTGGAGATGCTTCCTTCTGGCCTAGCACGGTTATGAACATATTTCTTTAAGACTCCCATGAACCTCTCAAAGGGGAACATATTGTGTAGAAATACAGGACCCAAAACGTTAATCTCTTCGCATAGGTGAACTAGGACGTGCGTCATGATGTTGAAGAAGGATGGTGGGAACACCAACTCGAAACTCACAAGACATTGCACCAAATCATTCTGTAACCTTGGTATGATTTCTGGATCGATTACCTTCTGAGAGATTGCATTGAGAAATGCACATAGCTTCACAATGGCTAATCGAACATTTTCGGTAGAAGCCCCCTCAATGCAACCGGAAGCAGTTGCGTCATAATCACGTGGCAGTCATGAGACTTTAGGTTCTGGAACTTTTTCTCTGCCATGTTTATTATTCCCTTTATATTCGACGAGAAGCCAGACGGTACCTTAATACTGAGCAGGCATTCAAAGAAGATTTCCTTCTCTTCTTTGGTAAGAGCGTAGCTTGCATGACCCTGATGTATGCCGTCTTTTCCGTGCATACGTTGCTGGTCCTCCCGTGCCTCAGGTGTATCTTTTGTCTTCCCATACACGCCCAAGAAGCCAAGCAGGGTCACACAAAGATTCTTCGTCACGTGCATCACGTCGATTGCCGAGCGGACCTCGAGGTCTTTCCAATAGGGCAGGTCCCAAAATATAGATTTCTTCTTCCACATGGGTGCGCGTCCGTCAGCGACATTCGGAACAGGTTGTCCACCAGGACCCTTTCCAAAGACCACCTTCAAATCCTTGGCCATATCATGTACATCAGCACCTGTACGGTGGCGAGGCTTCGTCCGGTGATCTGCCTCACCTTTGAAATGCTTGCCTTTCTTTCTTACGGGATGCCTTCTCGGAAGAAATCGACGATGTCCCAGGTACACATTCTTCTTACAATTAGCCAAATATATACTGTCGGTATCGTCCAAACAGTGCGTGCATGCGCGGTATCCCTTGTTTGTCTGTCCTGAAAGGTTACTGAGAGCAGGCCAATCATTGATGGTCACGAACAACAATGCCTTTAGGTCAAATTCTTCCCCCATGTGCTCATCCCACGCATGTACACCTGTTCCATTCCACAGTTGTAAGAGTTCTTCAACTAATAGCCTTAGGTACACATCAATGTCGTTGCCGGGTTGCTTAGGGCCTTGGATGAGCACTGGCATCATAATGAACTTCTGCTTCATGCACAACCAAGGAGGAAGGTTATACAAATATAGAGTCACAGGCCAGGTGCTATGGTTGCTGCTCTGCTCCCCAAAAGGATTAATGCCATCTGCGCTTAGACCAAACCATACGCTCCTTGCGTCATCTGCAAACTCCTTCCCGTACTTTCTTTCGATTTTTCTCCACTGCGACCCGTCAGCGGGTACTCTCAACTTTCCGTCTTTCTTACGGTCTTCTCTGTGCCATCGCATCGCCTTGGCATGCTCTTTGTTTTGGAACAAACGTTTCAACCGTGGTATTATAGGAGCATACCACATCACCTTGGCAGGAATCTTCTTCCTGGGGCGCCGGCCCTCGACATCACCAGGGTCATCGCGGCAGATCTTATAGCGCAATGCACCACATACCGGGCAAGCGTTCAAATCCTCGTACTCACCGCGGTAGAGGATGCAATCATTAGGGCATGCATGTATCTTATGCACCTCTAACCCTAGAGGGTAGACAACCTTCTTTGCTTCGTACGTACTCTCGGGCAATTCGTTGTCCTTTGGAAGCATATCCTTTATCATTACCAGCAACTTTCCAAATCCCTTGTCAGATACACCATTCTCTGCCTTCCATTGCAGCAATTCCAGTGTGGTGCCCAGCTTTTTCTTGTCACCTACACAATTCGGGTACAACAATTTTTTGTGATCTTTTAACATGCGCTGCAACTTCTTCTTCTCCAAATCACTTGCGTAGTTTCTCTTTGCATCGGCAATGGCCCGACCTAGATCATCAACGGGCTCATCTGATGCCTCTTCTTCAGCTTCTTCCCGCATTGCCGGCTCAGCTTCTTCCCGCATTACCGGCTCAGCTTCTTCCCCCATTGTTGTATCATCGTATTCAGGGAACCCATGGCCAGGATAGCTGTCGTCGTCCTCTTCTTCTTCATTGTCTTCCATCATAACCCCTCTTTCTCCGTGCTTGGTCCAAACATTATAATGGGGCATGAAACCGGTCTTAAACAGGTGGACGTGAATGGTTCTTGATGTAGAGTAATTGTGACCATTCTTACAGCGAGCACATGGATAAGGCATAAAACCATCCGCCCGCTTGTTTGCCTCAGCCGCAAGCAGAAAAGTACGCACGCCCTCAACGAACTGGGGAGATCATCGGTCATCGTACATCCATTGCCGGCTCATCTTCATTACACAACACCGAATAGACCAAATTAATACAAGTTCATACATAAAGTTCATACAACACTTAAATGCAACAAACAAATAACTCTCTAGCTAAAGCATTTAAATGCAACAACAAATACGATCAAGATCGCAACTAAGGTAACAATGGATCCAACAGCATAATGATACCAAGCCTCACTATCGATGGCATATTTTCTAATCTTTCTAATCTTCAACCGCATTTTCTCCATCTTGATCTTGTGATCATCGACGACATCGGCAACATGCAACTCCAATTCCATCTTCTCCCCCTCAATTCTTTTCAATTTTTCTTTCAAGTACTCATTTTCTCTTTCAACTAAATTTAACCTCTCGGCAATAGGGTCGGTTGGAATTTCAGGTTCAGATACCTCCTAGAAAAAATTTCTATGTCAACTTGATGGGCATAATTTGTCATAAACACGAAATGCAACTAGTTTTAAAAGAGAATATACATACCACATCCGAATCATAACAAGGACTAGGGCCGACGGGGACGGATATCAAAACCATGGCACTATCTGTATAACAAACAACGTACGGGTAAGATAATTATACGAGTAACTATATATCCAAATCACACAAACATCAATTTTTATATAAAATTTCATGAACTAGAGTCTCACCACAAGGTGGTGCCGGCGACGGGACGGTGCGGGCGATCGACGGTGGCTACGATGGAGATTTAGAAGGCACTAAGTAAACCACACCTACATATGCAAACTAAGTGTTATTTTGACCTCAAATTGCATATAAATCAAACACTAGCACATATATATATATATCCTCCCAAATTACTAAACTCACAAATTAATCACTATATAAAGCATTGCAAGAGCTAATCTAGCAATGAGAGATGAAAGGACAAAGTTGCTAACCTTTGTGATCATTTGAATGGATGGGGGCCTTCAAATCTTGACAATTTTTGGGCAAAATGTGTGATGAGCTCGAGAGGAAGAGGGGAAGAACAGAGAGGAGAGGGGAAAGGGGAAGAACAGAGTGTGCTCGGGTGGACGAAGGGTCTATGTAGGACGACCTTTAGTACCGGTTCGTGCCAAGAACCGGTACTAAAGGGGCTGGAGGGGCACCTGTCTGACAACATCCTGCCACCACTCTCATTAGTACCGGTTCGTGGCACGAACCGGTGCTAAAGGTTCGCCACGAACCGGTACTAATGAAAGCGGCCTGGCTAGCCGTTGGAACCGGCACTAATGTATACATTAGTGCCGGCTCAAATACAAACCGGCACTAATGTGCTTCACGATTGACCCTTTTTCTACTAGTGAATCTCCCCTCCTCTCTTCCTCCCTTCCTTCTTTCCCTTTTTTCGATGCTTGTGCTTTGCACCTTGGTGCACCAAACAAGCTGCACTTGTACTTGTACCTGCTACTTCATCAGGCTCTGGCCTGTTTTGAAATATAAGGTCGGCAGCCTGCCACCTTCTTTGTTTTAAAAAAAAGAACAGCCAACGAGCGAATCATCAATCCCGAAGCGAGCCAGAAGAAGCATGGGCCTCGGATCACGGGGAGCACCGCAACCTTTCCGTCGCTCGAAACTGCGTGCTCTGCAGTAACTCCAGGGAAATGGCTGGCCATCTTGCAGTTGGCTACCATTTCTCTCGTGAAGTTTGGTGGCCACGCTGAGGCGTTGCGGTCTTGCTCACCACACAGACACCGAGCATTTACACGTTGTGTGCCTGGTGGCCTCACACTCGGAATGTACTCTCCAAACCGGCATGCAAAAGATTCGACATCCTGGCACTGCTCACCCTCTGGAAACTATGGACTTTCAATGGCGCCCCGAGCACCACTAGGCAGGTCTACACCGTCATCGCAATGGAGGGCGACTTATGGAAGAAGGCAGCACCGCTGCTGGGTTGCAAGCTATTTGGAAACAGTGGCGTGTGTGTAGATTGGTAGGCATAGTTTAAATTCGAAAGATGCGGGACCAAACTCTTCTATCTGGTGTAACTCACGGTGCCAACTCTCGTCCAATTAACAAGATACTATATTGAATCCTTCAAAGAAAACACAAGATATATTGAAACCTACCGACTGCATGTGAAGCTAGTAAATACATTAATTGGAGCTAGCTTTTGGACCATACTCATGTGTGGTGTGCGGCTATATATTGCACACACATATGTGAAATTCATAATTTAGTTGTGCTAGCAACAAAAGTAGAAGGGATATATCAGGGTCAATATACAATAGTTCAATCTACTGGGTGTGCAACCACTACGGTATTAGAGATTGGTCATTTAGCTATACCCGCAGTGACCATACACATTGGAAAAGGAGACATCTGGAAATGAGGGGAAACAATATGCTTAGAACTAGATCGAAGATATCTATGGCGTCGAGCACCCTACATGGTAGGACACCATATAGGACACCATGTAGTCTGTTGCCTCAAGCTTTCTTTTGTTTTGAAAGACCCTCTGGTGCCTGGTGCTTTCATATTGATCAAAACAGGGAGCCATATGGGAAGAGTACAAAGGTGTATTGTGATCCAATGATCAAGGAGAAAATACAAAAAAAAGAGGCGCCACTAGGCAACCCTTCCAGCTCCTAACAGCTTGCCATGATACTACTTTAAGGTCGTTTTGGCCTAAATTCTCGACTTATCCCAAAAGGGCTCAATGAATTTTGCACTCGCCTGCACCAGAGTTCAAAATTGCGTGTCTGACAACTATAATGCCGCTCATCCGAAGCAATCTTGGCTCGGAAAATGCTCACTCATTTCTTTCTTGCCAAGATCCTCCATAAGGATTAGCAGCGCTAGTCTTCGCGGTTTTTAAACTATTGGATTTGGCCGCGTTGATCAAACACACTCAAAATCATAGTCTTTTACTATCAAACACCATGCGAACTGGCGGGATTTCATGAAAAAGCCCTCCGACTACCGTTGCTTATGAAGCTGCTTTTCTTCCTCAACGATCAGACGACCTGTTTTCATTTATTGACAAATAATAATAATTTGCCGCCTAGCTGCGTGTTCAATGTTCTTTTTGCTGGCAACGCAAGCACAGGATATTCACCAACGCCTCCAACGAAGCTTTGTCTGTGTTGTCAAAGAAGCGAATCAAAAGCTCATCTTCCTCATACATTGCTCAGTTCTAGGGTGATGTGGACGATTATTGACTCTCTCAACATTACTCTGGGTTACGACTCACACCTCTCTTAACACCTTTCATTGTTGATCATCTCCGACTCGGCAACGTTAAAGTAGGACACGCATGAATCGCATGTGTAATTATGGCTCGCTGTGCATATCAATCCTTAGACCCAAGTGTAGCCCGGGCTGCATCGGCGCACAAGTCTTCCAGTAACTAGAATGCAAGGACCTCTCAGATTTGGTCATCTCGTAGATCTGAAAATGAATTTTTTCTTTGGTCAACAGTTGTGACAAATGAATTTCCATCCCAAAGGCGACTACTCTTATTGACAATTGACATAAGTTACTTAATGCTTTAGTGGTCTTGTCGGGATTAGTTCTGTGGCCGGTGCTTTTGTTCTTATCTCCCGCTTCTTTGATTATCGGCCTGACTACAAATTTATAAAAGAAAAGGTTCAGCGATGGATTTTAGCCGCCGTAGTTACCCCCCACCCACTCCCCATTATGCTTAGTGGTACGCCTGGCTTAAAAGGACAGAGTTCTTTTGATGCTCAACCACATGTACCACTCCTACTAATCGAGCACGGGACCACTATTTAGTGGTGGTTTATTCTAATCCAGCAAACACTGGCTTCTAGTCAACCTTCAAGTTCACGATTGACACCTTCTCTCCTATATGGCCGGCTAGCGCTGGGGTGAACGATCTCTTTGTTTGCTCCAGTCCGTGGTGGTTGGTTTTGGCAAGTTATGGCCTGTGTTGCTGATGGTGTGTTCCTCTAAAAAGTACAAGAAAAAACTCCATTATATTCTTTTTGCTAATAATGTAAGTTTTGAATGGACCAACCGGTCCCATGATTTTTACATCTCACGTTATGTGGATCAAGCGGATATGTCGGTGGTACGTTCTTGTCATGATCGTCGGTAATATACTCGCCTGGATCGTAACCCTCTACTTTCAGTATTTGTGCCCGTCCGAATCATGTTGCACCTTAAAATGGTCTATTAAGCTAGGAAATACTTGGTAAAAAGATGTAAAATCAGTAAAAATAAAATAAAAAATTCCAAAAATGAACCATGAGATTTAAAAATTATTATATGTAAGAACTAGCATGGTAGTCCAAGCAATTGTGCAATGAACATCTTGATTTTCCCTCCTCTATAAATACACCTTTAGGGTACTTGAAAACAATAATTTTCAGTTAAAAACATTGAAATTTTATACACACCACTGAGCAACAAGGCCTTTAGCTAATATTGTCGGGCAGATTCAAATTCAAAGATGAGGGACCAAAGTTTTCTAGTTTAAGTCACCGTACCAACTCTAATATAATTAACAAGATAAGTTGAACGCTCCAACTGCGCGCCAAGCTAGTAAACATTAATTGGAGCTAGCCTCTTGAACAGTACTCAAAACGGTGTGCAGCTGTATATATATATACACTCTATGCATATATGAAATTCACAATTTATCTGCACTACCAACCTAAACAGAAAGGACCTGTTCAACTTACTAGGTGTACAACCACTGCTGTATGAGATCGACCGTCTAACTGTACGTGCATAATTCATATATGTAGGAAATGGAGGCCCGGGAAATGAGGGGAAACCATATGCTGTTGTGCCACCTCTCATCGCGTGTCACCGTTTTTTGATTCACACCCAGGATCGTACGCACCGCACATCGTTCACTCCGAAAACTGCACGTGCTAGGCTAGCTTCTTCATACATTCGTCTCTTCATTACATTGAATAATGATAAAATCTCTCCTCCGACCATAATAGGCAACCGCTCGTCCCTGCACACTTGATCAGCAAGGAGGCCACGAATACAAGGAAGCTTAGTAACTTTTAGGGCTAGTAAGCTTGCACGTGCAACACATGTATAATATTTAGATTTTATTGAGTAAAATTTGTTTTTTGAATCCTTAAAACCTAATCCCCTAATTCAGGACAAGAAACTCACTAATTTCAATTATTAGCATCCCCAATCACATTTTCCAAATGGATTGTCAGCTGTTTCTATCAGCAAGACATGGGGCACTCTTGGGCAGGTCTCTAAGCACGCTCGAGTCATTCATTATGCAAATTAGTGGTGATGATGAACAAAATCTAAGGATTGAGAGCGTAATGAAGAGAAGAGAGTAGAGCAGAAACCAATAGGCAATGAAAGGGAGAAGGGTGACCATCGACATCCAGGAGGGAGTGTCGGTGTCAAAACCGGCGGATCTCGGGTAGGGGGTCCCGAACTGTGTGTCTAAGGTCGATGGTAACAGGAGACAGGGGACACAATGTTTTAGCCAGGTTCGGGCCCTCTCTATGAAGGTAATACCCTACGTCCTGCTTGATTGATCTTGATGAATATGAGTATTACAAGAGTTGATCTATCACGAGATCATAATGGCTAAACCCTAGAGGCCTAGGTTGTATGGTTATGATAATGTATATCTCCCTCCGGACTAAGTCCTCCGGTTTATATAGACACCGGGAGGATCTAGGGTTACACAAGGTCGGTTACAAAGAAAGGAATCTACATATTTGGTCGCCAAGCTTGCCTTCCATGTCAAGGAGTGTCCCATCCGGACACGGGTGCCATCTTCGGTCTTCGTATATTCACAGCCCATCAGTCCGGCCCATGGCTAACAGGCCTGACGCCCGATGACCCCTTAGTCCAGGACTCCCTCAGTACCCCCTGAAGCTGGCTTCAATGACAACATATCCGACGCGTAGATCTGTCTTCGGCATTGCAAGGCGGGTTCCTTCCTCTGAACTCCAAGATAGTCTTCGGACGTATTTGAACGTGTCCGGACCTTTGTATTGATCTTATATTTATTGATCTTTGTATTGCTGCTCAATGTTCTAAGCATGGATATAATGACTCTCTCATTTTGTTATTATTGCCATGTAAATGTTGTCATTACTTGTTTATTTGGTATAGTAAGTACATTTGATTGAGACTAATATCCTGTTACTTGACATGGCAGTGACTATCTCTTTAAGCTTCTGCTTATCGGAGACTCAGGTGTTGGCAAGTCATGCCTTCTCTTAAGATTTGCCGTAAGAATCCCTATCTAAAGCATGATTTGTCCACTATCTTTTATAGGTCTTCCCTTTTTTAATATGCATCTTCATCTTAAAAGTTTGATACAAGTTGTCTTCGGGATATCATGGAAACTGTCAATTTATTTTTAGCCTCAGTAAACTGTATGATTTCCCACTACTTAATACGAATGAGGAGTTCATTGTTGGTAGCTACTGTTTCTTAACAACATGGAGATGATCCCTATAACATTCTTGTTGTTACTAGTTAATTTACTCTGACCTCCTTAATATCGACTCTTTTGGCAGGATGACTCGTACCTGGAGAGTTATATCAGTACTATTGGTGTTGATTTCGTAAGTATATTTACTTTCTTGGTCTGAGTGTTGATGTTCTGGCTACCTTAATTGAACTTGTAGTTTTGTTTTCTTCCAACTTTGTCGATAGAAAATACGTACCGTGGAGCAAGATGGAAAGACTATGAAGCTGCAAATCGTGAGTCTATTCTTTCTTTCATTATGTCCAGTATGCATGTACCATCAAATCCAGATTGTCCATCGAATCCAGATTTGACAAAATAGAAGACTTTATCGGGAAACATTTCATTTATAGCCCTCTTCTGTTTTGTGGAGTTTGCTGGATTTTCCCTTTGCACAATATAGCATGCCGTTATTCATCAGTATTTATGTGGTTGTTAGTTGAGGCCAGTTCACAGGAAACAGAAACTCCACTATGCCTGAATATGTAGGCAGTTGCACAACCCCTTTTTACCTTTTGGATTTTTTAGTTCCATCCATTTAAATTACTGTTGAACATAAAGAATAAGAGTAGTTTAGCCCATTAAATTAAATGTTATAAAGTTTCTTAGTTCGCATAAAGAATCGCACTTTCAAGATGTTTTTAGATACCAAAGTGACGCCCATTTTGAACATCATATTTAGGGGCCTGATAGTATGTCATTTAAATACTTGGGTGGTACGGTAGCTCATGCTGCACCTACTGTTGGCATTTGGCGATTCTTCCTTCCTTTTGTGTGACACATTACATTTAGTGATGCAAGATATCCTTTTCCTTTTCTTTAAACCCCTCTTTGGTACCTTTGTTTTTATCAGTGGGACACTGCTGGGCAAGAACGCTTCAGAACTATTACTAGCAGCTACTATCGAGGGGCTCACGGGATCATTGTAAGTTTGTTTATGTGAAATCTTATTTTTATTTTTCACATGCTATTTAACACGCATAAATGTCCACTTTTTATATATTTTGAATACATATATACAAATGGGGTTGCAGATTGTCTATGACGTGACAGACCAGGACAGCTTCAACAATGTGAAGCAGTGGTTGAACGAGATTGATCGCTATGCTAGTGAGAATGTTAACAAGCTTCTTGTAGGGAACAAATCTGATCTCACTGACAAAAGAGTTGTATCATATGAGACAGCGAAGGTACCTTATGCTTTACTCATATCTGCTGAAGCATTCTTTCTGCTCTTTGTGTTTACATTTGGTGTATGCAGGCATTTGCTGATGAGATTGGCATCCCATTCATGGAGACCAGTGCAAAGAATGCCTTGAACGTTGAGCAGGCTTTCATGGCTATGTCTGCTTCAATCAAGGACAGGTGTGTGTTCCCAGACGGTTTAATTAGCACAGGCCATCCTACCAGTACACTTTTTTTTAACTACCATCATTTTACACTTTATTTACTGCTCATTGATGCTCTGTTCGTATAGTATCATAACCAAAATTGCCCTACACTCTTTAGCATGTTGCTGTTAACTGTTCTATGTTATTCCTCACGGTGTTGTTCTATATACACCTCATAGAAAGAGCATATAATTATGAATACAAATCTTGGTTTCCAGGATGGCGAGCCAGCCAGCCGCAAACAGCGCTCGCCCAGCCACGGTGCAGATACGCGGGCAACCTGTCGAACAGAAGACGAGCTGCTGCTCTTCTTGAAATGCAGGCAGCCGCCATCCATGTTACCCAAATGGAGACGCAAACTTGGCCGCGCCATCCTTGAGTCCATGCTTCTACATAGGCCTACTACATCTTACACCTTCATTCCATTCTTTCTAGTGTACTTATTAGCTCTTGAATCGTTGGACTTGTAACACCGGATGGAGTTTGGAGACAGTATCTTCTTCTAGTTGTGTATCTTGAATGGTTATATGTTACGATTTGCAGCTGTTGCTTTTCTTCCCTAAATTTAAGGCGATTTCTACTTTTACTTGACCAAAATTTTCCGTTCTTCAAAATATTATCTGACAGTATGCTTATCTTTGTGGTAAAAAAGGTCCTGGTTATAGTTTTCAAGGTGACTTGTTGATTGTTGAAGGCAGCATTAGGAATGTGCACAACATGACAAGTTAATTGCCAACATTAAATCAGTTGGGGCATGTTTGGTTGCCTGCATCTTTTGTCTCAGTGGGCCAGGTTGAGTTGCCTGTATTTGTGCTATTGGTATGCAAAGCAGAGCTGTTTTGCTCATCCCGTGGTGGTCTTACACACAAATGCAACACTTCATATCATACATAACATAAGAACAACATAATACAATTAACAGTACAAATAAAAACAATAGCTAAATAGTTCAGAATAGCTAATTAAACCATAGTTTAAGACATCAAAGGCATCCCATGCCCCTGCACGACCCTAGGGTGTTGAACCCTGAGCAAAATATATAGTTTTGCAGTAAGTTGAGCAAAATATACAGTTTTGCAGTAAGTTCAGACGATCAAGCCTAGCCCGGAGAGTCACATGACGAGCAAGTCGCTGTGGATGATTGTGTGGCGCCGATAGAAGTAGTGTCAACTGCTCCCGAGCACCATCTGCCCCTGAAATGTATGGCCCTACACCTAGAACTCACACCACTTGTTGGCAGAGGCTGACAACACCAGGAGGGTTGACGACTGCCATTTCTTTATCACCGTCCTAAAGGCAGGCGGGATGACCGGCATGGTGATCTCTTCCTCGTTCTTGATTTGCACGTAGAACCCGACTGACTGCCCGTGTATATAGAGTAAATTGCTCAAAGCCACTACATTTGTGGCTAGAGTACTCTAAAACCACCACTTTTGCCAGAAATCACAATAAACCACCACTTCCGCGGCAAGTGAGTAACAAATCACACTGATTTGGAATTGAACGCATCTAACAGCAAAACTGACATGTGGGACCCGTCTATCCGGGCTGATGTGGCAAAGACTAGTCCTAGTCAATGGTTGACCTGCTAAGGTGGACGGGGGTCCTACCTGTCAGCCACACCTCTTGTCTTCTCTCTCCTCTCCTTCTTCTCGATAAAGCGGAATCCCAGCCGCCACGCCATGGTCGGCGCAGAGAGAAGCAGGCCGCGCCCGCCTAGCTCCCCTCCTTCTCCTGATCCAGCGGAAGCCGCCGCCGGTGCCGGAGCTTTACGCCGCCGGTGGCGCCACGCCCTGCCTCCCCCATTTCTCCTAGATCCGGTGGGATCCCAGCGCCGGCAAGCCAAGGTCGGGCGAACTCCTCCTAGCCTCGACACCCCGCCCCGCTACGACAACCACTGCTGCTGGCCATGGCCAGAGGCGAGATCCTTCCCCTCACGCCACAGGCAACCTCTCCCATCCCTGTCTTCCTCGCGAGCGCTGGCACGAGAGCCACGGGAGCCAGAGGCGGGGAAGGTGTGCTGCTCCCCATGGCAACGCTGGTGGCGGCGACGCACCGGGAACCCCAAGGCGCGGCTAGCGGACTTCTTCGCAGGCTTCGGCTCCGGCGGCGTGCTAGTGGCGCGCGACACCGACGACGCGCGTCGACTCTCTCCCTGTTTTCCTCGCGAGCGCCGGCATGAGAGCCACATGAGCCAGGGCGGGGAAGGTGTGCTGCTCACCGTGGCAACGCTGGTGGTGGCGGCGCACCGGGAACCCCAAGGCGCAACTAGCGGACTTCTTCACAGCCTCCGGCGTGCTGGTGGCCACGACACCGACGACGCACGTCGACTCTTCTCCGCGGAGGACGCGCTAGTGAGTGGGGCGACCTGGTGAGAGGGGACCGGCTCGCCGTGCGAAGAGGAGGGGCGGAGCTCGTCGAGGTGCGGACGGAGGGGCAACATCGCCGGAGAAGTGCTGGACCGACGGAGTAGGTGTTGTGCGTGCACATGAAGTACTCGACGAAATGCCAGAGCCTAGTCACCTGTCTACGTGTTTATTCTTTGCCAAGTCAGCCTGCATGTGGGCCAGGCATGTCAGTTTTTCACTTAGTCACGGCTGACAGCTCGTTTAGTGCATTTTGTTACTCACTTGCCGCGGAAGTGGTGGTTTTTGTGATTTCTGACAAAAGTGGTGGTTTTGGAGTACCCTAGCCACAAATGTGGTGGCTTTCAGCAACTTACTTGTGTATATACGGTTCAAATCTCGTTTTTATACATCCATCCATGACGCTGATGAGGCATGCCAGGGTGTCAGGGACAAGGCGTGTGGCCTACTTTTGTTTTGCGGAAAACCCCCCAAAATAGTTGTTTTCTTATAAAAAAGGCCCTCAAAGAAAAACTAATAAATTGTAAAATTAACTATTAATCAATTTATAATATTTAAAAATAGTCCGGGGTTCGAACCAGCGACACAGGTGTGCGTGGCTAGCCAGCCGACCGGTTCAAATTTGGAGGTGTTTGGTTCGCAATTTTACACCGGTATCTGATTACATCGCAAACCGATACCGTTAATCGTGTTTGCTTCGCTTTGCAGATCCCGCATAGAGAGGTCCCATCACAGTTTATGTTACAGCCAGAGCGAGCCGACTCGGGCGAATTCTTCTGGCTTCGATCCCTAATCCCGGCCCAGTCCCGTGCTAGCTGCCTAGACGTGGGGTTCCTGTTTGTTTCATTTCTTTTTACGCTGGGGCTCTGATTTTCTTGCCGTTATCCATTACCGTTAGACACTTAACCAAACAAGAATGGATTTTGGCCGATATCGTTTACATCAACGGAGTAAACCCGTTTCCTTTCCACTTTTGGAACCAAACACCTTAGTGTTTAGAAAGGATTCATATGATCCTAAAAAAAGGAATCGTATACTTTGTAAACATAAAGCTGAACGACATAAATTAAACTTTTTTATTTGCAGCCGCACATACTACTCCGACCGACAACATCAGATGGCAAAATGATAGATTTAGGTTTATGACATAACGAGCCCTTCCTGAAGGCGTTGCTGTTGAAGAATCCCGTCATTCGCGCGGTGCCATGACATAGTTGATGCGGATATGGTCATTGTTGTAGTTTGCCTATTATGGATTTGGTCGCTCAGATTTTTTTTCTTCATCGTCTACGCATGGCTTTGGTCTTATATGACTTTGCTATTTGCTGATGTGATGTTGTGTGCGTGCGTTAGTGTTGGCTGTGTGCATCCTAGCTATGCAGAGGCCGGGTGTGCTCATTATGTTTGTATCCTCTTGATGCCTCATTTTGAGCTAATAAAATACACTCTTTGTCGAGAAAAATGACATAACGAGCCTATGTGGCTAAAACGGACCACAGTGTGGCTCAGTTTTGAACGTGTTTGTTTTTTTCATTTCATTTTTAAAATATATTAATTATAATTGTTGTTACAAACAATATACAATATTTAAAACAAATTACGTTAAAATGTTTATACTATTTCATAAAATACATATGCAATATTTTAACAGAAATATACATAATAAAATTATGAGTTAAGAATATATTTTATAATTTGAAAAAAATGTTTGCATTTTAATAAAATATTAAAGTAATTTTAGAAATGTTCATATATTTTAAAAAATTCTCATATAATTTTGAAATTTCCACATTATTAATAAATTATTTATGTAGTCTATCAGTGTGTTCATGCTTTAATTAAAAAAAGGTGTTATTTTAAAAGGTTTATATAGTATATAAGTTTGTCCGTTTCTATAAAAAATAAATGCAAGCCTAGTGCGCCATTAGACTGCGTATCCTCACATGAATAATAGTTGAATCATCTAAACATTTTGATCTTCATAAATAGTTTCAATTGTATGAATACATTTTAAAATAACACATGATTTTATTTCAGGATACACGTGAATTCTTTTGATACATGACAATGTTGGAAATATGCCCTAGAGGCAATAATAAATTGGTTATTATTATATTTCCTTGTTCATGATAATCGTTTATTATCCATGCTAGAATTGTATTGATAGGAAACTCAGATACATGTGTGCATACATAGACAACACCATGTCCCTAGTAAGCCTCTAGTTGACTAGCTCGTTGATCAATAGATGGTTACGGTTCCTGACCATGGACATTGGATGTCGTTGATAACGGGATCACATCATTAGGAGAATGATGTGATGGACAAGGACCCAATCCTAAGCATAGCACTAGATCGTGTAGTTCATATGCTATAGCTTTTCTAATGTCAAGTATCATTTCCTTAGACCATGAGATTGTGCAACTCCCGGATACCGTAGGAATGCTTTGGGTGTTCAAACGTCACAACGTAACTGGGTGACTATAAAGGTACATACGGTATCTCCGAAAGTGTCTGTTGGGTTGGCACGAATCGAGACTGGGATTTGTCACTCCGTGTAAACGGAGAGGTATCTCTGGGCCCACTCGGTAGGAAATCATCATATGCGCAATGTGACCAAAGAGGTTGATCACGGGATGATGTGTTACGGAACGAGTAAAGAGACTTGCCGGTAACGAGATTGAACAAGGTATCGGGATACCGACGATCGAATCTCGGGCAAGTATCGTACCGCTAGACAAAGGGAATTGTATACGGGATTGATTAAGTCCTTGACATCGTGGTTCATCCGATGAGATCATCGTGGAACATGTGGGAGCCAACATGGGTATCCAGATCCCGCTGTTGGTTATTGACCGGAGAGTCGTCTCGGTCATGTCTGCATGTCTCCCGAACCCGTAGGGTCTACACACTTAAGGTTCGGTGACGCTAGGGTTATAGAGATATTAGTATGCGGTAACCCGAAAGTTGTTCGGAGTCCCAGATGAGATCCCGGACGATGTCACGAGGAGTTCCGGCATGGTCCGGAGGTAAAGAATTATATATAGGAAGTGCTATTTCGGCCATCGGGACAAGTTTCGGGGTCACCGGTATTGTACCGGGACCACCGGAAGGGTCCCGGGGGTCCACCGGGTGGGGCCACCTGCCCCGGGGGGCCAAATGGGCTGTAGGGGGTGCGCCTTGGCCTATATGGTCCAAGGGCACCAGCCCCAAGAGGCCCATGCGCCAAGAGAAGAGGAAGAGGGAGAGTCCTAAAAGGGGAAGGCACCTCCGAGGTGCCTTGGGGAGGATGGACTCCTCCCCCCTTGGCCGCACCCTTCCTTGGAGGAAGGGGCAAGGCTGCACCCTCCCCCTCTCCCTTGGCCCTATATATAGTGGGGGGAAGGGAGGGAAACCATACCTGAGCCCTGGCGCCTCCCTCTCCCTCCCATGACACATCTCCCTCCTCCCGCAGCGCTTGGCGAAGCCCTGTTGGAACCCCGCTACTTCCACCACCACGCCGTCGTGTTGTTGGATCTCCATCAACCTCTCCTTCCCCCTTGCTGGATCAAGAAGGAGGAGACGTCGCTGCTCCGTACGTGTGTTGAACGCGGAGGTGCCGTCCGTTCGGCGCTAGGATCATCGGTGATTTGGATCACGACGAGTACGACTCCATCAACCCCGTTGCTTGAACGCTTCCGCGCGCGATCTACAAGGGTATGTAGATCCACTCCTCCCTCGTTGCTAGATGACTCCATAGATAGATCTTGGTGACACGTAGGAAAATTTTGAATTTGTGCTACGTTCCCCAACAGTGGCATCATGAGCTAGGTCTATGCGTAGTTTCTATGCACGAGTAGAACACAAAGTAGTTGTGGGCGTTGATTTTGTTCAATATGCTTGCCGTTACTAGTATTATCTTGTTTCGGCGGCATCGTGGGATGAAGCGGCCCGGACCAACCTTACACGTACGCTTACGTGAGACCGGTTCCACCGACTGACATGCACTAGTTGCATTAGGTGGCTGGCGGGTGTCTGTCTCTCCCACTTTAGTCGGATCGGATTCGATGAAAAGGGTCCTTATGAAGGGTAAATAGCAATTGACATATCACGTTGTGGTTTTGCGTAGGTAAGAAACGTTCTTGCTAGAAACCCATAGCAGCCACGTAAAACATGCAAACAACAATTAGAGGACGTCTAACTTGTTTTTGCAGGGTATGCTATGTGATGTGATATGGCCAAAGGATGTGATGAATGATATATGTGATGTATGAGATGATCATGTTCTTGTAATAGGAATCACGACTTGCATGTCGATGAGTATGACAACCGGCAGGAGCCATAGGAGTTGTCTTAATTTATTTATGACCCGCGTGTCAACATAAACGTCATGTAATTACTTTACTTTATTGCTAACCGTTAGCTGTAGTAGTAGAAGTAATAGTTGGCGAGACAACTTCATGGAGACACAATGATGGAGACCATGATGATGGAGATCATGGTGTCATGCCGGTGACGATGATGATCATGGAGCCCCGAAGATGGAGATCAAGAGGAGCAAAGTGATGATGGCCATATCATGTCACTATTTGATTACATGTGATGTTTATCATGTTTATACATCTTGTTTACTTAGAACGACGGTAGTAAATAAGATGATCCCTCATTACAATTTCAAGAATGTGTTCTCCCCTAACTGTGCACCGTTGCTAAAGTTCGTCGTTTCGAAGCACCACGTGATGATCGGGTGTGATAGATCCTTACGTTCACATACAACGGGTGTAAGACAGTTTTACACATGCAAAACACTTAGGGTTAACTTGACGAGCCTAGCATGTACAGACATGGCCTCGGAACACAAGAGACCGAAAGGTCGAGCATGAGTCGTATGGTAGATACGATCAACATAAAGATGTTCACCGATGATGACTAGTCCGTCTCACGTGATGATCGGACACGGCCTAGTTGACTCGGATCATGTAATCACTTAGATGACTAGAGGGATGTCTATCTGAGTGGGAGTTCATAAGGTGAACTTAATTATCCTGAACACAGTCAAAAGGATTTTGCAAATTATGTCGTAGCTCGCGCTTTAGTTCTACTGTTTAGATATGTTCCTAGAGAAAATTTAGTTGAAAGTTGATAGTAGCAATTATGCGGACTAGGTCCGTAAACTGAGGTTTGTCCTCATTGCTTCATAGAAGGCTTATGTCCTTAATGCACCGCTCAGTGTGCTGAACCTCGAACGTTGTCTGTGGATGTTGCGAACATCTGACATACACATTTTGATAACTACATGATAGTTCAGTGGTAATGCTAAATGGTTTAGAATAGAGGCACCAAAGATGTTTTTTGAAACGTCGCAGAACATATGAGATGCTTCGAGAGCTGAAATTGGGATTTCAGGCTCGTGCCCACGTCAAGAGGTATAAGACCTCCGACGATTTTCTTAGCCTGCAAACTAAGGGAGAAAAGCTCAATTGTTGAGCTTGTGCTCAGATTGTCTGAATACAACAATCGTTTGAATCAAGTGGGAGTTGATCTTCCAAATGAGATAGTGATGTTTCTCCGAAGTCATTACCACCAAGCTGCTAGAGCTTCGTGATGAACTATAATATATCAGGGACATATATGATGATCCTTGAGATATTCGCGATGTTTGACACCACAAAAGTAGAAATCAAGAAGGAGCATCAATTGTTGATGGTTGGTGAAACCACTAGTTTCAAGAAGGGCAAGGGCAAGAAGGGATACTTCATGAAACGGCAAATCAGCTGCTGCTCTAGTGAAGAAACCCAAGGTTGAACCCAAACCCGAGACTAAGTGCTTCTGTAATAAGGGGAACAACCACTGGAGCAGAATTACCCTAGATACTTGGTAGATGAGAAGGCTGGCAAGGTCGATAGAAGTATATTGGATATACATTGTGTTGATGTGTACTTTACTAGTACTCCTAGTAGCACCAGGGTATTAGATACTGGTTCGGTTGCTAAGTGTTAGTAACTCGAAATAAAAGCTACGGAATAAACGGAGACTAGCTAAAGGTGAGCTGACGATATGTGTTGGAAGTGTTTCCAATGTTGATATGATCAAGCATCGCACGCTCCCTCTACCATCGAGATTGATATTAAAACCTAAATAATTGTTATTTGGTGTTTGCGTTGAGCATAGACATGATTGGATTATGTCTATCGCAATACGGTTATTCATTTAAGGAGAATAATGGTTACTCTGTTTATTTGAATAATACCTTCAATGGTCTTACACCTAAAATGAATGGTTTATTGAATCTCGATCGTAGTGATACACATGTTCATGCCAAAGGTAGTAATGATAGTACCACCTACTTGTGGCACTGCCACGTAAGTCATATCGGTACAAAACGCATGAAGAAGCTCCATGTTGATGGATCTTTGGGCTCACTCGTTTTTGAAAAGTTTGAGACATGCGAACCATGTCTATTGGTGTATATGCATGAAGAAACTCCATGCAAATGGACTGTTTGAACTCACTTGATTTTGAATCACTTGAGACATGCAAATCATACCACATGGGCAAGATGACTGAAAGCCTCGTTTTCAGTAAAATGGAACTAGAAAGCAACTTGTTGGAAGTAATACATTTTGATGTGTGCAGTCCAATGAGTGCTGAGGCATGTAGTGGATATCGTTATGTTCTTACTTCACAGATGATTTGAGTAGATGTTAAGTATATTTACTTGATGAATCACGAGTCTGAATTATTGAAAGGTTCAAGTAATTTCAGGGTGAAGTTGAAAGATCGTCGTGACAAGAGGATAAAATATCTATGATATGATCATAGAGATGAATATCTGAATTATGAGTTTGGCACAGAATTAAGACATTGTGGAAATTGTTTCACAACTAATACAACCTGGAACACCATAGTGTGATGGTGTGTCCGAACATCATAACTGCACCCTATTGGATATGATGCATACCATGATGTCTCTTATCGAATTACCATGATAGTTTATGGGTTAGGCATTAGAGACAACCACATTCACTTTAAATAGGGCACCACGTAATTACGATGAGATGACACCGTATGAACTATGGTTTAGAGAAACCTAAGCTGTCATTTCTTAAAAGTTTGGGGCTGCGACACTTATGTGAAAAAGTTTCAGACTGATAAGCTCGAACCCAAAGCGGATAAATGCATCTTCATAGGACACCCAAAACAGTTGGGTATACCTCCTGTCTCAGATCGGAAAGCAATAAGGGATTGTTTCTAGAATCGGGTCCTTTCTCGAGGAAAAGTTTCTCTCGAAAGAATTGAGTGGGAGGATGGTGGAGACTTGATGAGGTTATTAAACCGTCTCTTCAACTAGTGTGTGGCAGGGCACAGGAAGTTGTTCCTGTGGAACCTACACCAATTGAAGTGGAAGCTTATGATAGTGATCATGAAACTTCAGATCAAGTCACTAACAAACCTCGTGGGATGACAAGGATGCGTACTACTTCAGAGTGGTACGTAATCCTGTCTTGGAAGTCATGTTGCTAGACAACAATGAACCTACGAGCTATGGAGAAGCAATGGTGGGCCCGGATTCTGATAAATGGCTCGAGGCCATAAAATCCGAGAGAGGATCCATGTATGAAAACAAAGTGTAGACTTTGGCGGAACGGCTCGATGGTCGTAAGGCTGTTGAGTACAGATGGATTTTAAAAGGAAGACGAACAATGATGGTAAGTATCACCATTAAGAAAGCTCGACTTGTCATTAAGATGTTTTTCGACAAGTTCAAGGAGTTGACTACAATGAGACTTTCTCACTCGTAGCGATGCTAAGAGTCTGTTGGAATTATATTAGCGATTACTGCATTATTTATGAAATCTTGCAGATAGGATGTCAAAACATTGTTTCCTCGACGATTTTCTTGAGGAAAGGTTGTATGTGATACAACCGGAAGGTTTTGTCAATCCTGAAAGATGCTAATAAGTATGCAAAGCTCCAGCAATCCTTCTAAGGACTGGAGTAAGCATCTCGGAGTTGGAATGTATGCTTTGATGAGATGATCAAAGATTTTGGGTTTATACAAAGTTTATGATAAACTTGTATTTCCAAAGAAGTGAGTGGGAGCACTATAGAATTTCTGATGAGTATATGTTATGGATCAGAAATGACGTAGAATTTCTGGAAAGCATATAGGGTTATTTGGAAAGTGTTTTTCAATGGAAAGCCTGGATTAAGCTACTTGAACATTGAGAATCAAGATCTATAAGGATAGATCAAAACGCTTAATGGTACTTTCAAATGAGCATATACCTTGACATGATCTTGAAGGTGTTCAAGATGGATCAGTCAAAGAAGGAGTTCTTGCCTGAGTTGTAAGGTATGAAGTTAAGACTTAAAGCTCGACCACGGCAGGATAGAGAGAAAGGACGAAGGTCGTCCCCTATGCTTAAGACATAGGCTCTACAATATGCTATGCTGTGTACCGCACCTGAAGTGTGCCTTGCCATGAGTCAGTCAAGGGGTACAAGAGTGATCCAAGAATGGATCACAGTACAGCAGTCAAAGTTATCCTTAGTAACTAGTGGACTAAGGAATTTTCTCGGTTATGGAGGTGATGAAGAGTTCGACGTAAAGAGTTATGACGATGCAAGCTTAACACCTATCCGGATAGCTCTGACTAGAGATACCGGATACGTATAATGGAGCAACAATTTAGAATAACTCCAAGTAGAACAGTTATTTGAAATGGCTCCTAATAGAGCGTGGTAGCTGCATCTCGGAGATGACATATAGATTTGTAAAGCACACACGGATCTGAAAGGTTCAGACCCGTTGACTAAAACCTCTCTCACAAGCAACATGATCAAACCCAGAACTCATCGAGTGTTAATCACATGGTAATGTGAACTAGATTATTGACTCTAGTAAACTCTTTGGGTGTTAGTCATATGGGGATGTGACCTTGAGTGTTAATCACATGGCGATGTGAACTAGATTATTGACTCTAGTGCAAGTGGGAGACTGTTGGAAATATGCCCTAGAGGCAATAATAAATTGGTTATTATTATATTTCCTTGTTCATGATAATCGTTTATTATCCATGCTAGAATTGTATTGATAGGAAACCCAGATACATGTGTGCATACATAGACAACACCATGTCCCTAGTAAGCCTCTAGTTGACTAGCTCGTTGATCAATAGATGGTTACGGTTTCCTGACCATGGACATTGGATGTCGTTGATAACGGGATCACATCATTAGGAGAATGATGTGATGGACAAGACCCAATTCTAAGCATAGCACAAGATCGTGTAGTTCGTATGCTAAAGCTTTTCTAATGTCAAGTATCATTTCCTTAGAAGGCGATTAAGTTGAAATATGCCCTAGAGGCAATAATAAATTGGTTATTATTATATTTCCTTGTTCATGATAATCGTTTATTATCCATGCTAGAATTGTATTGATAGGAAACTCAGATACATGTGTGCATACATAGACAACACCATGTCCCTAGTAAGCCTCTAGTTGACTAGCTCGTTGATCAATAGATGGTTACGGTTTCCTGACCATGGACATTGGATGTCGTTGATAACGGGATCACATCATTAGGAGAATGATGTGATGGACAAGACCCAATCCTAAGCATAGCACTAGATCGTGTAGTTCGTATGCTAAAGCTTTTCTAATGTCAAGTATCATTTCCTTAGACCATGAGATTGTGCAACTCCCGGATACCGTAGGAGTGCTTTGGGTGTGCCAAACGTCACAACGTAACTGGGTGGCTATAAAGGTACACTACAGGTATCTCCGAAAGTGTCTGTTGGGTTGGCACGAATCGAGACTGGGATTTGTCACTCCGTGTAAACGGAGAGGTATCTCTGGGCCCACTCGGTAGGACATCATCATAATGTGCACAATGTGATCAAGGAGTTGATCACGGGATGATGTGTTACGGAACGAGTAAAGAGACTTGTCGGTAACGAGATTGAACAAGGTATCGGGATACCGACGATCGAATCTCGGGCAAGTATCGTACCGCTAGACAAAGGGAATTGTAATGCGGGATTGATCGAATCCTTGACATCGTGGTTCATCCAACGAGATCATCGTGGAACATGTGGGAATCAACATGGGTATCTAGATCCCGCTGTTGGTTATTGACCGGAGAACGTCTCGGTCATGTCTGCATGGTTCCCGAACCCGTAGGGTCTACACACTTAAGGTTCGATGATGCTAGGGGTATAAAAGAAGTTTGTATGTGGTTACGGAATGTTGTTCGGAGTCCCGGATGAGATCCCGGACGTCACGAGGAGTTCCGGAATGGTCCGGAGGTAAAGATTTATATATGGGAAGTCCTGTTTTGGTCACCGGAAAAGTTTCGGGTTTTATCGGTAACGTACCGGGACCACCAGGAGGGTCCCGGGGGTCCACCGGGTGGGGCCACCTGCCCCGGGGGGGCACATGGGCTGTAGGGGGTGCGCCTTGGCTTATATGGGCCAAGGGCACCAGCCCCAGGAGTCCCATGCGCCAAGAGAAGAGGAAGAGGAAGAGTCCTAAAGGGGAAGGCACCTCCGAGGTGCCTTGGGGAGGATGGACTCCTCCCCGCCTTGGCCGCACCCTTCCTTGGAGGAAGGGGCAAGGCTGCCCTCCCCCTCTCCCTTGGCCCTATATATAGTGGGGGGAAGGGAGGGAAACCATACCTGAGCCCTGGCGCCTCCCTCTCCCTCCCATGACACATCTCCCTCCTCCCGCAGCGCTTGGCGAAGCCCTGTTGGAATCCCGCTACTTCCACCACCACGCTCGTGTTGTTGGATCTCCATCAACCTCTCCTTCCCCCTTGCTGGATCAAGAAGGAGGAGACGTCGCTGCTCGTACGTGTGTTGAACGCGGAGGTGCCGTCCGTTCGGCGCTAGGATCATCGGTGATTTGGATCACGACGAGTACGACTCCATCAACCCCGTTCTCTTGAACGCTTCCGCGCGCGATCTACAAGGGTATGTAGATCCACTCCTCCCTCGTTGCTAGATGACTCCATAGATAGATCTTGGTGACACGTAGGAAATTTTTGAATTTATGCTACGTTCCCCAACAGACAATTCATTGGTTGGAGTGACATCCGTGGCCTGGTCTACAAGCTTTGGTCCGATGTGCGGATCACAGAGCCGGTGCTGTTTTTGCTGGATTATTAAATTCCTTTTATTTATTTTGTTCGGTCCAATTTTTATAAAGGTTATGAATCATTAAATATTAGCAAATGTGAAGTTGTCGAGCGCACGTTCTGGACTGGTAGGTTGCAGGCTCGAGCCACCACATGACACGGTTTAGTTTTTATTTTATAGTTTATCAATTTCTCCCCGAGGGCCTTCTTGTAAGAAAAATAATTTTGGGAGTTTTCCGCAAAAACCAAGCCAAACACCCTTGTCTCTGGCAGCGGGTCCCATGGCATGCTGGCATGCCTTGTAAGTATACAAACATCATTTAAACCAAATATGCATGTCTATGCCAAGTTATGAAACCGGTTCAATGTATTTTTCAAGTTTAGGCACTAGATTGCATATTCATGACAAGTTCAAGCACCACAGATGTATTTACCTCGGAAAGTAATAAAAAACACACACAAGAAAATCAGAAAAAAAAAACAGAAAAAAAAACCCCGGGCCAAAACCAGAACAGCCAGCGAGATTTCCAGAATGGTCAAAAACTCAGTCTGGCCACGGATTACTTTAAGGGAATCTTGGGTCAGCCTGCCCCCTCGATGAACGCAGTGGACGTACACTCACTATACACTTCACTTGATCTATCTGCCCTGACGGTACGGTTTTCTTGGGCTGAAACCGTACAAGCCATCAGCTGCTCACCCAATAACAGAAGTCCGGGCCCTGACGGTTTCACCAATGAGTTTTACAAGGCTTTCAAGTTGCTGCTAAAGGATGACCTGCTCCGTTTTTTTGATGATTTCCACAGAAATGTGGCTGATCTTACTGGTATTAACTCCGCTTTCATCACCCTGCTACCTAAAAAGGATACGCCCCTGGAGATGCGGGACTTCAGGCCGATTTCCCTCGTACATAGCATACCCAAACTGGTTTCTAAGGTTCTGGCTTGTAGGCTGTGAAGGAAAATATGCCCTAGAGGCAATAATAAAGTTATTATTTATTTCCTTATATCATGATAAATGTTTATTATTCATGCTAAAATTGTATTAACTGGAAACATAATACATGTGTGAATACATAGACAAACAAAGTGTCACTAGTATGCCTCTACTTGACTAGCTCGTTAATCAAAGATGGTTATGTTTCCCAACCATGAACAATGAGTTGTTATTTGATTTACGGGATCACATCATTAAGAGAATGATCTGATTGACATGACCCATTCCATTAGCTTAGCACCCGATCGTTTAGTATGTTGCTATTGCTTTCTTCATGACTTATACATGTTCCTATGACTATGAGATTATGTAACTCCCGTGTGCCGGAGGAACACTTTGTGTGCTACCAAACGTCACAACGTAACTGGGTGATTATAAAGGTGCTCTACAGGTGTCTCCAAAGGTACATGTTGGGTTGACGTATTTCGAGATTAGGATTTGTCACTCCGATCATCGGAGAGGTATCTCTGGGCCCTCTCGGTAATGCACATCACATAAGCCTTGCAAGCATTACAACCAAAAACTTAGTTGTGAGATGATGTATTACGGAACGAGTAAAGAGACTTGCCGGTAACGAGATTGAACTAGGTATTGGATACCGACGATCGAATCTCGGGCAAGTAACATACCGATGACAAAGGGAACAACGTATGTTGTTATGCGGTCTGACCGATAAAGATCTTCGTAGAATATGTAGGAGCCAATATGGGCATCCAGGTCCCGCTATTGGTTATTGACTGGAGATTTGTCTCAGTCATGTCTACATTGTTCTCGAACCGTAGGGTCCGCACGCTTAACGTTACGATGACAGTTATTATGAGTTTATGCATTTTGATGTACCCAAGTTAGTTCGGAGTCCCGGATGTGATCACGGACATGACGAGGAGTCTCGAAATGGTCGAGACATAAAGATTGATATATTGGAAAACTATATTCGAATACCGAAAGGGTTCCGGGGAAGTTTCGAATAAAACCGGAGCACCGGGGGGTTACCGGAACCCCCCGGGGGGTTAATGGGCCTTATGGGCCTAATGTGGAGAAGAGGAAGGGGCTGCCTGGGCAGGCCGCGTTCCCCCTCTCCCCCTAGTCCTAATTGGACAAGGAGGGAGGGGCGGCGCCCCCCCTTTCCTTCTCTCCCTCCACCTCTCCTAGTTGGACAAGGAACGGGAGGGGAGTCCTACTCCTGGTAGGAGTAGGACTCCTCCTGCGCGCCTCCTCTATGCCGGCCGCACCGCCCCCCTTGGATCCTTTATATACGGAGGCAGGGGGCACCCTAGAACACACAAGTTGATCCTCGTGATCGTTCCTTAGCCGTGTGCGGTGCCCCCTTCCACCATATTCCACCTCGGTCATATCGTTGCAGTGCTTAGGCGAAGCCCTGCGCCGGTAGAACATCTTCATCGTCACCACGCCGTCGTGCTGACGGAACTCATCCCCGAAGCTTTGCTGGATCGGAGCCCGGGGAGCGTCATCGAGCTGTACGTGTGCTAAGAACTCGGAGGTGCCGGAGTAACGGTGCTTGGATCGGTCGGATTGGGAAGACGTACGACTACTTCCTCTACGTTGTGTTAACACTTCCGTTGTCGATCTACAAGGGTACGTAGATCACACTCTCCCCTCTCGTTGCTATGCATCACCATGATCTTGCGTCTGCGTAGGAATTTTTTTGAAATTACTACGAAACCCATCAGTGGCATCCGAGCCTAGGTTTTATATGTTGATGTTATATGGACGAGTAGAACACAAGTGAGTTGTGGGCGATATAAGTCATACTGCTTACCAACATGTCATACTTTGGTTCGGCGGTATTGTTGGACGAAGCGGCCTGGACCAACATTACGCGTACGCTTACGTGAGACCGGTTCTCCTGACGTGCTTTGCACAGAGGTGGCTTGCGGGTGACAGTTTCTTCAACTTTAGTTGAACTGAGTGTGGCTACGCCCGGTCCTTGCGAAGGTTAAAACAGCACCAACTTGACAAACTATCGTTGTGGTTTTGATGCGTAGGTAAGATTGGTTTTTGCTTAAGCCCGTAGCAGCCACGTAAAACTTGCAACAACAAAGTAGAGGACGTCGAACTTGTTTTTGCAGGGCATGTTGTGATGTGATATGGTCAGGACATGATGCTGAATTTTATTGTATGAGATGATCATGTTTTGTAACCGAGTTATCGGCAACTGGCAGGAGCCATATGGTTGTCGCTTTATTGTATGCAATGCAATCGCGCTGTAATGCTTTACTTTATCACTAAACGGTAGCGATAGTCGTGGAAGCACAAGCTCGGCGAGACGACAACGATGCTACGATGGAGATCAAGGTGTCGCGCCGGTGACGATGGTGATCACGACGGTGCTTCGGAGATGGAGATCACAAGCACAAGATGATGATGGCCATATCATATCACTTATATCGATTGCATGTGATGTTTATCTTTTATGCATCTTATCTTGCTTTGATTGACGGTAGCATTATAAGATGATCTCTCACTAAATTATCAAGTAGTGTTCTCCCTGAGTATGCACCGTTGCCAAAGTTCGTCGTGCCCAGACACCACGTGATGATCGGGTGTGATAAGCTCTACGTCCATCTACAACGGGTGCAAGCCAGTTTTGCACACGGAGAATACTCGGGTTAAACTTGACGAGCCTAGCATATGCAGATATGGCCTCGGAACACGGAGACCGAAAGGTCGAGCGTGAATCATATAGTAGATATGATCAACATAACGATGTTCACCATTGAAAACTACTCCATTTCACGTGATGATCGGTTATGGTTTAGTTGATTTGGATCACGTGATCACTCAGAGGATTAGAGGGATGTCTATCTAAGTGGGAGTTCTTTAAGTAATTTGATTAATTGAACTTAAATTTATCATGAACTTAGTACCTAATAGTATCTTGCTTATGTATGTTTGATTGTAGATAGATGGCCCGTGCTGTTGTTCCGTTGAATTTTAATGCGTTTACTTGAGAAAGCAAAGTTGAAAGATGATGGTAGCAATTACACGGACTGGGTCCGTAACTTGAGGATTATCCTCATTGCTGCACAGAAGAATTACGTCCTGGAAGCACCGCTGGGTGCCAGGCCTGCTACTGGAGCAACACCAGATGTTATGAACGTCTGGCAAAGCAAAGGTGATGACTACTCGATAGTTCAGTGTGCCATGCTTTACGGCTTAGAATCGGGATTTCAACGACGTTTTGAACGTCATGGAGCATATGAGATGTTCCGGGAGTTGAAGTTAATATTTCAAGCAAATGCCCGGATTGAGAGATATGAAGTCTCCAATAAGTTCTATAGCTGCAAGATGGAGGAGAATAGTTCTGTCAGTGAGCATATACTCAAAATGTCTGGGTATAATAATCACTTGATTCAATTGGGAGTTAATCTTCCAGATGATTGTGTCATTGACAGAATTCTCCAATCACTACCAGCAAGCTACAAGAGCTTTGTGATAAACTATAATATGCAAGGGATGAATAAGACTATTCCCGAGCTCTTCGCAATGCTAAAGCTGCGGAGGTAGAAATCAAGAAGGAGCATCAAGTGTTGATGGTCAACAAGACCACTAGTTTCAAGAAAAAGGGCAAAGGGAAGAAGAAGGGGAACTTCAAAAAGAACGGCAAGCAAGTTGCTACTCAAGAGAAGAAACCCAAGTCTGGACCTAAGCCTGAAACTGAGTGCTTCTACTGCAAGCAGACTGGTCACTGGAAGCGGAACTGCCCCAAGTATTTGGCGGATAAGAAGGATGGCAATGTGAACAAAGGTATATGTGATATACATGTTATTGATGTGTACCTTACTAGAGCTCGCAGTAGCACCTGGGTATTTGATACTGGTTCTGTTGCTAATATTTGCAACTCGAAACAGGGACTACGGATTAAGCGAACACTGGCAAAGGACGAGGTGACGATGCGCGTGGGAAATGGTTCCAAAGTCGATGTGATCGCGGTCGGCACGCTACCTCTACATGTACCTTCGGGATTAGTATTAGACCTAAATAATTGTTATTTGGTGCCAGCATTGAGCATGAACATTATATCTGGATCTTGTTTGATGCGAGACGGTTATTCATTTAAATCAGAGAATAATGGTTGTTCTATTTATATGAGTAATATCTTTTATGGTCATGCACCTTTGAAGAGTGGTCTATTTTTGATGAATCTCGATAGTAGTAACACACATATTCATAATGTTGAAGCCAAAAGATGCAGAGTTGATAATGATAGTGCAACTTATTTGTGGCACTGCCGTTTAGGTCATATCGGTATAAAGCGCATGAAGAAACTCCATACTGATGGACTTTTGGAACCACTTGATTATGAATCACTTGGTACTTGCGAACCGTGCCTCATAGGCAAGATGACTAAAACACCGTTCTCTGGTTCTATGGAGAGAGCAACAGATTTGTTGGAAATCATACATAAAAATGTATGTGGTCCGATGAATATTGAGGCTCATGGCGGATATCGTTATTTTCTCACCTTCACAGATGATTTAAGCAGATATGGGTATATCTACTAAATGAAACATAAGTCTGAAACATTTGAAAAGTTCAAAGAATTTCAGAGTGAAGTTGAAAATCATCGTAACAAGAAAATAAAGTTTCTACGATCTGATCGTGGAGGAGAATATTTGAGTTACGAGTTTGGTGTACATTTGAAACAATGCGGAATAGTTTCGCAACTCACGCCACCCGGAACACCACAGCGTAATGGTGTGTCTGAATGTCGTAATCATACTTTACTAGATATGGTGCGATCTATGATGTCTCTTACTGATTTACCGCTATCGTTTTGGGGTTATGCTTTAGAGACGGCCGCATTCACGTTAAATAGGGCACCATCGAAATCCGTTGAGACGACGCCTTATGAACTATGGTTTGGTAAGAAACCAAAGTTGTCGTTTCTTAAAGTTTGGGGCTGCGATGCTTATGTGAAAAAGCTTCAACCTGATAAGCTCGAACCCAAATCGGAGAAATGTGTCTTCATAGGATACCTAAAGGAAACTGTTGGGTACACCTTCTATCACAGATCCGAAGGCAAGACATTCGTTGCTAAGAATGGATCCTTTCTAGAGAAGGAGTTTCTCTCGAAAGAAGTGAGTGGGAGGAAAGTAGAACTTGACGAGGTAACTGTACCTGCTCCCTTATTGGAAAGTAGTACATCACAGAAACCTGTTTCTGCGACACCTACACCAATTAGTGAGGAAGCTAATGATAATGATCATGAAACTTCAGAACAAGATACTACTGAACCTCGTAGATCAACCAGAGTAAGATCCGTGCCAGAGTGGTACGGTAATCCTATTCTGGAAGTCATGCTACTAGATCATGATGAACCTACGAACTATGAAGAAGCGATGGTGAGCCCAGATTCTGCAAAATGGCTTGAAGCCATGAAATCTGAGATGGGATCCATGTATGAGAACAAAGTCTGGACTTTGGTTGACTTGCCCGATGGTCGGCAAGCAATTGAGAATAAATGGATCTTCAAGAAGAAGACTGACGCTGACGGTAATGTTACTGTCTACAAAGCTCGACTTGTCGCAAAAGGTTTTCGACAAGTTCAAGGGATTGACTACGATGAGACCTTCTCACCCGTAGCGATGCTTAAGTCTGTCCGAATCATGTTAGCAATTGCCGCATTTTATGATTATGAAATTTGGCAGATGGATGTCAAAACTGCATTCCTGAATGGATTTCTGGAAGAAGAGTTGTATATGATGCAACTGGAAGGTTTTGTCGATACAAAGGGAGCTAACAAAGTGTGCAAGCTCCAGCGATCCATTTATGGACTGGTGCAAGCCTCTCGGAGTTGGAATAAACGCTTTGATAGTGTGATCAAAGCATTTGGTTTTATACAGACTTTTGGAGAAGCCTGTATTTACAAGAAAGTGAGTGGGAGCTCTGTAGCATTTCTGATATTATATGTAGATGACATATTACTGATTGGAAATGATATAGAATTTCTAGATAGCATAAAGGGATACTTGAATAAGAGTTTTTCAATGAAAGACCTCGGTGAAGCTGCTTACATATTAGGAATAAAGATCTATAGAGATAGATCAAGACGCTTACTTGGACTTTCACAAAGCACATACCTTGACAAGATTTTGAAAAAGTTCAAGATGGATCAAGCAAAGAAAGGGTTCTTGCCTGTGTTACAAGGTGTGAAGTTGAGTCAGACTCAATGCCCGACCACTGCAGAAGATAGAGAGAAAATGAAATATGTTCCCTATGCTTCAGCCATAGGATCTATCATGTATGCAATGCTGTGTACCAGACCTGATGTGTGCCTTGCTATAAGTCTAGCAGGGAGGTACCAAAGTAATCCAGGAGTGGATCACTGGACAGCGGTCAAGAACATCCTGAAGTACCTGAAAAGGACTAAGGATATGTTTCTCGTATATGGAGGTGACAAAGAGCTCATCGTAAACGGTTACGTTGATGCAAGCTTTGACACTGATCCGGACGATTCTAAATCGCAAACCGGATACGTGTTTACATTAAACGGTGGAGCTGTCAGTTGGTGCAGTTCTAAACAAAGCATTGTGGCGGGATCTACATGTGAAGCGGAATACATAGCTGCTTCGGAAGCAGCAAACGAAGGAGTCTGGATGAAGGAGTTCATATCCGATCTAGGTGTCATACCTAGTGCATCGGGTCCAATGAAAATCTTTTGTGACAATACTGGTGCAATTGCCTTGGCAAAGGAATCCAGATTTCACAAGAGAACCAAGCACATCAAGAGACTCTTCAATTCCATCCGGGATCTAGTCCAGGTGGGAGACATAGAGATTTGCAAGATACATACGGATCTGAATGTTGCAGACCCATTGACTAAGCCTCTTCCACGAGCAAAACATGATCAGCACCAAGGCTCCATGGGTGTTAGAATCATTGCTGTGTAATCTAGATTATTGACTCTAGTGCAAGTGGGAGACTGAAGGAAATATGCCCTAGAGGCAATAATAAAGTTATTATTTATTTCCTTATATCATGATAAATGTTTATTATTCATGCTAGAATTGTATTAACCGGAAACATAATACATGTGTGAATACATAGACAAACAGAGTGTCACTAGTATGCCTCTACTTGACTAGCTCGTTAATCAAAGATGGTTATGTTTCCTAACCATAGACAAAAGAGTTGTTATTTGATTAACGAGATCACATCATTAGTTGAATGATCTGATTGACATGACCCATTCCATTAGCTTAGCACCCGATCGTTTAGTATGTTGCTATTGCTTTCTTCATGACTTATACATGTTCCTATAACTATGAGATTATGCAACTCCCGTTTACCGGAGGAACACTTTGGGTACTACCAAACGTCACAACGTAACTGGGTGATTATAAAGGAGCACTACAGGTGTCTCCAAAGGTAGATGTTGGGTTGGCGTATTTCGAGATTAGGTTTTGTCACTCCGACTGTCGGAGAGGTATCTCTGGGCCCTCTCGGTAATGCACATCACTTAAGCCTTGCAAGCATTGCAACTAAATGAGTTAGTTGCGGGATGATGTATTACAGAACGAGTAAAGAGACTTGCCGGCAACGAGATTGAACTAGGTATTGGAATACCGACGATCGAATCTCGGGCAAGTAACATACCGATGACAAAGGGAACGACGTATGTTGTTATGCGGTCTGAACGATAAAGATCTTCGTAGAATATGTAGGAGCCAATATGGGCATCCAGGTCCCGCTATTGGTTATTGACCGGAGACATGTCTCGGTCATGTCTACATTGTTCTCGAACCCGTAGGGTCCGCACGCTTAAGGTTACGATGACAGTTATATTATGAGTTTATGCATTTTGATGTACCGAAGGTTGTTCAGAGTCCCGGATGTGATCACGGACATGATGAGGAGTCTTGAAATGGTCGAGACATAAAGATTGATATATTGGAAGCCTATGTTTGGATATCGGAAGTATTCCGGGTGAAATCGGGATTTTACCGGAGTACCGGGAGGTTACCGGAACCCCCCGGGAGCTATATGGGCCATGATGGGCCTTAGTGGAAAAGAGAAGAGGCAGCCCCTCATGGGCCGCGCGCCCCTCCCCTCTCTTGGTCCGAATAGGACAAGGAGAGGGGGCCGGCCCCTCTCTCTCTTTCCCCCCCTCCGCGAATCCTATTCCAACTAGGATTGGGGGGGGGAATCCTACTCCCAGAGGGAGTAGGACTCTCCTGGCGCGCCCTCCTTGGCCGGCCAGCCTTCCCCCCTTTAGTCCTTTATATACAGAGGCAGGGGCACCCCGGAGACACACAAGTTGATCCACGTGATCTTTTCCTTAGCCGTGTGCGGCGCCCCAGCCACCATAGTCCTCGATAATATTGTAGCGGAGTCTAGGTGAAGCCCTGCTGCAGTAGTACATCAAGATCGTCACCACGCCGTCGTGCTGACGGAACTCTTCCCCGACACTTTGCTGGATCGGAGTCCGGGGATCTTCATCGAGCTGAACGTGTGCTAAAACTCGGAGGTGCCGTAGTTTCGGTGCTTCATCGGTCGGCCGTGAAGACGTACGACTACATCAACCAAACGCTTCCGTTGTCGATCTACTAGGTATGTAGATCACACTCCCCCCTCTCGTTGCTATGCATCACATGATCTTGCGTGTGCATAGGAAATTTTTGAAATACTACGTTCCCCAACAGTGGCATCCGAGCCTAGGTTTTATATGTTGATGTTCTATGCACGAGTAGAACACAAGTGAGTTGTGGGCGATATAAGTCATACTGCTTACCAGCATGTCATACTTTGGTTCGGCGGTATTGTTGGATGAAGCGGCCCAGACCGACATTACGTGTACGCTTACGCGAGACCGGTTCTCCCGACGTGCTTTGCACAGAGGTGGCTTGTGGGTGACAGTTTCTCCAACTTTAGTTGAACTGAGTGTGGCTACGCCCGGTCCTTGCGAAGGTTAAAACAGCACCAACTTGACAAACTATCGTTGTGGTTTTGATGCGTAGGGCATGTTGTGATGTGATATGGTCAAGACATGATGCTGATTTTTATTGTATGAGATGATCATGTTTTGTAACCGAGTTATCGGCAACTGGCAGGAGCCATATGGTTGTCGCTTTATTGTATGCAATGCAATCGCGATGTAATGCTTTACTTTATCACTAAACGGTAGCGATAGTCATGGAAGCACAAGCTTGGCGAGACGACAACGATGCTACGATGGAGATCAAGGTGTCATGCCGATGACTATGGTGATCACGACGATGCTTCAGAGATGGAGATCACAAGCACAAGATGATGATGGCCATATCATATCACTTATATTGATTGCATGTGATGTTTATCTTTTATGCATCTTATCTTGCTTTGATTGACGGTAGCATTATAAGATGATCTCTCACTAATTATCAAGAAGTGTTCTCCCTGAGTATGCACCGTTGCGAAAGTTCTTCGTGCTGAGACACCATGTGATGATCGGGTGTGATAGGTTCTACGTTCAAATACAACGGGTGCAAAACAGTTGCACACGCGGAATACTCAGGTTATACTTGACGAGCCAAGCATATACAGATATGGCCTTGGAACACGGAGACCGAAAGGTCGAGCGTGAATCATATAGTAGATATGATCAACATAATGATGTTCACCAATGAAACTACTCCATCTCACGTGATGATCGGACATGGTTTAGTTGATTTGGATCACGTAATCACTTAGAGGATTAGAGGGATGTCTATCTAAGTGGGAGTTCTTTAAGTAAATTAACTGAACTTAAATTTATCATGAAACTTAGTACCTGATAAGTATCTTGCTCGTTTATGCTTGTTTGTAGATAGATGGCTCGTGCTGTTGTTCCGTTGAATTTTAATGCGTTCCTTGAGAAAGCAAAGTTGAAAGATGATGGTAGCAATTACACGGACTGGGTCCGTAACTTGAGGATTATCCTCATTGCCGCACAGAAGAATTACGTCCTGGAAGCACTGCTGGGTGCCAGGCCTGCTGCAGGAGCAACGCCAGATGTTATGAACGTCTGGCAGAGCAAAGCTGATGACTACTCGATAGTTCAGTGTGCCATGCTTTACGGCTTAGAATCGGGACTTCAACGACATTTTGAACGTCATGGAGCATATGAGATGTTCCAGGAGTTGAAGTTAATATTTCAAGCAAATGCCCGGATTGAGAGATATGAAGTCTCCAATAAGTTCTATAGCTGCAAGATGGAGGAGAACAGTTCTGTTAGTGAGCATATACTCAAAATGTCTGGGTATAATAATCACTTGATTCAATTGGGAGTTAATCTTCCAGATGATTGCATCATTGACAGAATTCTCCAATCACTGCCACCAAGCTACAAGAGCTTCGTGATGAACTATAATATGCAAGGGATGAATAAGACTATTCCCGAGCACTTCGCGATGTTGAAAGCTGCGGAGGTAGAAATCAAGAAGGAGCATCAAGTGTTGATGGTCAACAAGACCACTAGTTTCAAGAAAAAGGGCAAAGGAAAGAAGAAGGGGAACTTCAAAAAGAACGGCAAGCAAGTTGCTACTCAAGAGAAGAAACCCAAACCTGGACCTAAGCCTGAAACTGAGTGCTTCTATTGCAAGCAGACTGGTCACTGGAAGCGGAACTGCCCCAAGTATTTGGCGGATAAGAAGGATGGCAAGGTGAACAAAGGTATATGTGATATACATGTTATTGATGTGTACCTTACTAATGCTCGCAGTAGCACCTGGGTATTTGATATAGGTTCTGTTGCTAATATTTGCAACTCGAAACAGGGACTACGGATCAAGCGAAGATTGGTTAAGGACGAGGTGACGATGCGCGTGGGAAACGGTTCCAAAGTCGATGTGATCGCAGTCGGCACGCTACCTCTACATCTACCTTCGGGATTAATATTAGACCTAAATAATTGTTATTTGGTGCCAGCGTTAAGCATGAACATTATTTCTGGATCTTGTTTGATGCGAGACGGTTATTCATTCAAATCAGAGAATAATGGTTGTTCTATTTATATGTGTAATATCTTTTATGGTCATGCACCATTGAAGAGTGGTCTATTCTTGTTGAATCTCGATAGTAGTAACACACATATTCATAATGTTGAAGCCAAAAGATGCAGAGTTGATAATGATAGTGCAACTTATTTGTGGCACTGCCGTTTAGGTCATATCGGTGTAAAGCGCATGAAGAAACTCCATACTGATGGACTTTTGGAACCACTTGATTATGAATCACTTGGTACTTGCGAACCGTGCCTCATGGGCAAGATGACCAAAACGCCGTTCTCCGGTACTATGGAGAGAGCAACAGATTTGTTGGAAATCATACATACAGATGTATGTGGTCCGATGAATATTGAGGCTCGTGGCGGATATCGTTATTTTCTCACCTTCACAGATGATTTGAGCAGATATGGGTATATCTACTTAATGAAACATAAGTCTGAAACGTTTGAAAAGTTCAAGGAATTTCAGAGTGAAGTTGAAAATCATCGTAACAAGAAAATAAAGTTTCTACGATCTGATCGTGGAGGAGAATATTTGAGTTACGAGTTTGGTGTACATTTGAAAATTTGTGGAATAGTTTCGCAACTCACGCCACCCGGAACACCACAGCGTAATGGTGTGTCCGAACGTCGTAATCATACTTTACTAGATATGGTGCGATCTATGATGTCTCTTACTGATTTACCGCTATCGTTTTGGGGGTACGCTCTAGAGACGGCTGCATTCACGTTAAATAGGGCACCATCAAAATCCGTTGAGACGACGCCTTATGAACTGTGGTTTGGCAAGAAACCAAAGTTGTCGTTTCTAAAAGTTTGGGGCTGCGATGCTTATGTGAAAAAGCTCCAACCTGATAAGCTCGAACCCAAATCGGAGAAATGTGTCTTCATAGGATATCCAAAGGAAACTATTGGATACACCTTCTATCACAGATCCGAAGGCAAGACTTTTGTTGCTAAGTTCGGAAACTTTCTGGGGAAGGAGTTTCTCTCGAAGGAAGTGAGTGGGAGGAAAGTAGAACTTGACGAGGTAACTGTACCTGCTCCCTTATTGGGAAGTAGTACATCACAGAAAACTATTTCTGTGACACCTACACCTGTTAGTGAGGAAGCTAATGATGATGATCATGAAACTTCAGAACAAGATACTACTGAACCTCGTAGATCAACCAGAGTAAGATCCGCACCAGAGTGGTACGGTAATCCCGTTCTGGAAGTCATGCTACTAGATCATGATGAACCTACGAACTATGAAGAAGCGATGGTGAGCCCAGATTCCGCAAAGTGGCTTGAAGCCATGAAATCTGAGATGGGATCCATGTATGAGAACAAAGTATGGACTTTGGTTGACTTGCCCGATAATCGGCGAGCAATTGAAAATAAATGGATCTTCAAGAAGAAGACTGACGCTGACGGTAATATTACTGTCTACAAAGCTTGACTTGTCACAAAAGGTTTTCGGCAAGTTCAAGGGATTGACTACAATGAGACCTTCTCACCCGTAGTGATGCTTAAGTCTGTCCGAATCATGTTAGCAATTGCCGCATTTTATGATTATGAAATTTGGCAGATGGATGTCAAAACTGCATTCCTGAATGGATTTCTGGAAGAAGAGTTGTATATGATGCAACCGGAAGGTTTTGTCGATCCAAAGGGAGCTAACAAAGTGTGCAAGCTCCAGTGATCCATTTATGGACTGGTGCAAGCCTCTCGGAGTTGGAATAAATGTTTTGATAGTGTGATCAAAGCATTTGGTTTTATACAGACTTTTGGAGAAGCCTGTATTTACAAGAAAGTGAGTGGGAGCTCTGTAGCATTTCTGATATTATATGTGGATGACATATTACTAATTGGAAATGATGTAGAATTTCTGGATAGCATAAAGGGATACTTGAATAAGAGTTTTTCAATGAAAGACCTCGGTGAGGCTGCTTACTTATTAGGCATTAAGATCTATAGAGATAGATCAAGACGCTTAATTGGACTTTCACAAACCACATACCTTGACAAAATTTTGAAGAAGTTCAAAATGGATCAAGAAAAGAAAGGGTTCTTGCATGTGTTACAAGGTGTGAAGTTGAGTAAGACTCAATGCCCGACCACTGCAGAAGATAGAGAGAATATGAAAGATGTTCCCTATGCATCAGCCATAGGATCTATCATGTATGCAATGCTGTGTACCAGACCTGATGTGTGCCTTGCTATAAGTCTAGCAGGGAGGTACCAAAGTAATCCAGGAGTGGATCACTGGACAGCGGTCAAGAACATCCTGAAATACCTGAAAAGGACTAAGGATATGCTTCTTGTATATGGAGGTGACAAAGAGCTCATCGTAAAAGGTTACGTTGATGCAAGCTTTGACACTGATCCGGACGATTCTAAATCGCAAACCGGATACGTGTTTACATTAAACGTGTTGGAAATATGCCCTAGAGGCAATAATAAAAGCATTATTATTATATTTCCTTGTTCATGATAATTGTCTTTATTCATGCTATAATTGTGTTATCCGAAAATCGTAATACATGTGTGAATAACAGACACCAACATGTCCCTAGTAAGCCTCTAGTTGACTAGCTCGTTGATCAACAGATAGTCATGGTTTCCTGACTATGGACATTGGATGTCATTGATAACGAGATCACATCATTAGGAGAATGATGTGATGGACAAGACCCAATCCTAAACATAGCATAAAGATTGTATAGTTCGTTTGCTAGAGTTTTTCCAATGTCAAGTATCTTTTCCTTAGACCATGAGATCATGTAACTCCCGGATACCGTAGGAGTGCTTTGGGTATACCAAACGTCACAACGTAACTGGGTGACTATAAAGGTAGACTAAGGGTATCTCCGATAGTATCTGTTGGGTTGACACGGATCAAGACTGGGATTTGTCACTCCGTATGACGGAGAGGTATCACTGGGCCCACTCAGTAATGCATCATCATAATGAGCTCAAAGTAACCAAGTGTCTGGTCACGGGATCATGCATTACGGTACGAGAAAAGAGACTTGCCGGTAACGAGATTGAACGAGGTATTGGGATACCGACGATCGAATCTCGGGCAAGTAACATATCGATTGACAAAGGGAATTGCATATGGGGTTGCTTGAATCCTCGACATCGTGGTTCATCCGATGAGATCATCGTGGAGCATGTGGGAGCCAACATGGGTATCCAGATCCCGCTGTTGGTTATTGACTGGAGAGTCGTCTCGGTCATGTCTGCCTGTCTCCCGAACCCGTAGGGTCTACACACTTAAGGTTCGGTGACGCTAGGGTTGTGAAGATATGTATATGCAGTAACCCGAATGTTGTTCGGAGTCCCGGATGAGATCCCGGAAGTCACGAGGAGTTCCGGAATGGTCCGGAGGTAAATAATTATATATAGGAAGTGCTATTTCAGCCATCGGGACAAGTTTCGGGGTCACTAGTATTGTACCGAGACCACCGGAAGGGTCCCGGGGGTCCACCGGGTGGGGCCACCTGCCCCGGGGGCCACATGGGCTGTAGGGGGTGCGCCTTGGCCTATATGGGCCAAGGGCACCAGCCCCAAAAGGGCCCATGCGCCTAGGGTTTGGGGGAAACCCTAAAGGGGGGCGCCCCCTTGCTTGGGGGGCAAGCCCCCCACCCCTTGGCCGCCGCCCCCCTAGGAGATTGGATCTCCTAGGGCCGGCTCCCCCCCCTAGACACCCCTATATATAGTGGGGGAGAAGGAGGACATCAGACCTCAGCCTTTTGGCGCCTCCCTCTCTCCTGTTACATCTCTCTCTCGTAGTATAGGCGAAGCCCTGCTACTGTGACGCCCTGCATCCACCACCACGCCGTCGTGCTGTTGGATCTTCATCAACTTCTCCTTCCCCCTTGCTAGATCAAGAAGAAGGAGACGTTACGCTGACCGTACGTGTGTTGAACGCGGAGGTACCGTCCGTTCGGTGCTAGGATCTCCGGTAATTTGGATCACGTCGTGTTCGACTACCTCATCCCCGTTCTTTGAACGCTTCCGCTCGCGATCTACAAAGGTATGTAGATGCATCCGATCACTCGTTGCTAGATGAACTCATAGATGGATCTTGGTGAAGCCGTAGGAAAATTTTTGTTTTCTGCAATGTTCCCCAACAGTGGTATCAGAGCTAGGTCTATGCGTAGTTCTTGCGCGAGTAGAACACAATTTGTTGTGGGCGTAGATGTTGTCAACTTTCTTGCCGCTACTAGTCTTATCTTGCTTCAACGGTATTGTGGGATGAAGCGGCCCGGACCAACCTTACACGTATGCTTACGTGAGACCGGTTCCACCGACTAACATGCACTAGTTGCATAAGGTGGCTGGCGGGTGTCTGTCTCTCCTACATTAGTTGGAGCGGATTCGATGAAAAGGGTCCTTATGAAGGGTAAATAGAAGTTGACAAATCACGTTGTGGCTTTCACGTAGGTAAGAAAACGTTCTTGCTAGAACCCTAATTCAGCCACGTAAAACTTGCAACAACAATTAGAGGACGTCTAACTTGTTTTTGCAGCAAGTGCTTTGTGATATGATATGGCCAAAGTTGTGATGAATGATGAATGATCTATATATGATGTATGAGTTGTTCATGCTATTGTAATAGGAATCATGATTTGCATGTCGATGAGTATGACAACTGGCAGGAGCCATAGGAGTTGTCTTTATTTTTGTATGACCTGCGTGTCATTGAGAAACGCCATGTAAATTACTTTACTTTATTGCTAAACGCGTTAGCCATAGTAGTAGAAGTAATAGTTGGCGAGCAACTTCATGGAGACACGATGATGGAGATCATGATGATAGAGATCATGGTGTCAAGCCGGTGACAAGATGATCATGGAGCCCCAAGATGGAGATCAAAGGAGCTATGTGATATTGGCCATATCATGTCACGTTTATTATTTGATTGCATGTGATGTTTATCATGTTTTGCATCTTGTTTACTTAGAACGACGGTAGTAAATAAGATGATCCCTCATAATAATTTCAAGAAGTGTTCCCCCTAACTGTGCACCATTGCGACAGTTCGTTGTTTCAATGCACCACGTGATGATCGGGTGTTTGATCCAAACGTTCACATACAACGGGTGTAAGACAGATTTACACATGCAAACACTTAGGTTGACTTGACGAGCCTAGCATGTACAGACATGGCCTCGGAACACAGAAGACCGAAAGGTCGAGCATGAGTCGTATAGAAGATACGATCAACATGAAGATGTTCACCGACGTTGACTAGTCCGTCTCACGTGATGATCGGACACGGCCTAGTTGACTCGGATCATGTTATACTTAGATGACTAGAAGAGGGATGTCTATCTAAGTGGGAGTTCATTGAATAAATTGATTAGATGAACTTAATTATCATGAACTTAGTCTAAAATATTTACAATATGTCTTGTAGATCAAATGGCCAATGTAGTCCTCAACTTCAACGCGTTCCTAGAGAAAACCAAGCTGAAAGACGATGGCAGCAACTATACGGACTGGGTCCGGAACCTGAGGATCATCCTCATAGCTGCCAAGAAAGATTATGTCCTACAAGCACCGCTAGGTGACCCGCCTGTCCCACAGAACCAAGACGTTATGAACGCTTGGCAGACACGTGCTGATGACTACTCCCTCGTTCAGTGCGGCATGCTTTACAGTTTAGAGTCGGGGCTCCAAAAGCGTTTTGAGAGACATGGAGCATATGAGATGTTCGAAGAGCTGAAAATGGTTTTTCAAGCTCATGCCCGGGTCAAGAGATATGAAGTCTCCGACAAATTCTTTAGCTGCAAGATGGAGGAAAATAGTTCTGTCAGTGAGCACATACTCACTATGTCTGGGTTACATAACCGCTTGACTCAGCTGGGAGTTAATCTCCCGGATGATGCGGTCATTGACAGAATCCTCCAGTCGCTTCCACCAAGCTACAAGAGCTTTGTGATGAACTTAAATATGCAGGGGATGGAAAAGACCATTCCTGAGGTATTTGCAATGCTGAAATCAGCAGAGGTAGAAGTCAAGAAGGAACATCAAGTGTTGATGGTCAATAAAACCACTAAGTTCAAGAAGGGCAAGGGTAAAAAGAACTTCAAGAAGGACGGCAAGGGAGTTGCCGCGCCCAGCAAGCAAGCTGCTGGGAAGAAGCCAAAGAATGGACCCAAGCCCGAGACTGAGTGCTTTTATTGCAAGGGAAGTGGTCACTGGAAGCGGAACTGCCCCAAATACTTAGCAGACAAGAAGGCCGGCAAAACAAAAGGTATATATGATATACATGTAATTGATGTGTACCTTACTAGTACCCGTAGTAGCTCCTAGGTATTTGATACCGGTGTAGTTGCTCACATTTGTAACTCAAAGCAGGGGCTGCGGAATAAGCGGAGACTGGCAAAGGATGAGGTGACGATGCGCGTCGGGAATGGTTCCAAGGTCAATGTGATCGCCGTCGGCACGCTACCTCTATATTTGCCTTCGAGATTAGTTTTAAACCTTAATAATTGTTATTTAGTGCCAGCTTTGAGCATGAACATTGTATCGGGATCTCGTTTAATTCGAGATGGCTACTCATTTAAATCCGAGAATAATGGTTGTTCTATTTATATGAGAGATATGTTTTATGGTCATGCTCCTATGGTGAATGGTTTATTCTTAATGAATCTCGAGCGTAATGCTACACATATTCATAGTGTGAGTAAAAGATGTAAGGTTGATAATGATAGTCCCACATACTTGTGGCACTGCCGCCTTGGTCACATAGGTGTCAAACGCATGAAGAAGCTCCATGCTGATGGACTTTTAGAGTCTCTTGATTATGAATCATTTGACACGTGCGAACCATGCCTCATGGGTAAAATGACCAAGACTCCGTTCTCAGCAACAATGGAGCGAGCAACCAACTTATTGGAAATCATACATACTGATCTGTGCGGTCCAATGAGCGTTGAGGCTCGCGGTGGCTATCGTTATGTTCTCACCCTCACTGATGACTTGAGTAGATATGGGTATATCTACTTAATGAAACACAAGTTTGAAACCTTTGAAAAGTTCAAGGAATTTCAGAGTGAGGTTGAGAATCAACGTGACAGGAAGATCAAGTTTCTACGATCAGATCATGGAGGAGAATACTTGAGTCACGAATTTGGCACACACTTAAGAAAATGTGGAATAGTTTCACAACTCACGCCGCCTGGAACACCTCAGCGTAATGGTGTGTCCGAATGTCGTAATCGCACTTTATTAGATATGGTGCGATCTATGATGTCTCTTACCGATTTACCGCTATCTTTTTGGGGCTATGCTTTAGAGACTGCCGCATTCACTTTAAATAGGGCTCCGTCGAAATCCGTTGAGACGACACCATATGAATTATGGTTTGGGAAGAAACCTAAGCTGTCGTTTCTAAAAGTTTGGGGATGCGATGCTTATGTCAAGAAACTTCAACCTGAAAAGCTCGAACCCAAGTCGGAAAAATGCGTCTTCATAGGATACCCTAAAGAAACTGTTGGGTATACCTTCTACCTCAGATCCGAAGGCAAGATCTTTGTTGCCAAGAATGGATTCTTTCTAGAGAAAGAGTTTCTCTCGAAAGAAGTAAGTGGGAGGAAAGTAGAACTTGATGAAGTATTACCTCTTGAACCGGAAAATGGCGCAACTCAAGAAAATGTTCCTGAGGTGCCTGCACCGACTAGAGAGGAAGTTAATGATAATGATCAAGATACTTCTGATCAAGCTCCTACTGAAATTCGAAGGTCCACAAGGACACGTTCCGCACCAGGGTGGTATGGCAACCTTGTCTTGGAAATCATGTTGTTAGACAACGGTGAACCTTCGAACTATGAAGAAGCGATGGCGGGCCCGGATTCCGACAAATGGCTACAAGCCATGAAATCCGAGATAGGATCCATGTATGAAAACGAAGTATGGACTTTGACTGACTTGCCCGTTGAATGGCGAGCCATAGAAAATAAATGGATCTTTAAGAAGAAGACAGACGCGGATGGTAATGTGACCATCTATAAAGCTCGGCTTGTCGCTAAGGGTTATCGACAAGTTCAAGGGGTTGACTACGATGAGACTTTCTCACCGATAGCGAAGCTAAAGTCCGTCCGAATCATGTTAGCAATTGCCGCATTTTACGATTATGAGATATGGCAAATGGACGTCAAAACGGCATTCCTTAATGGTTTCCTTAAGGAAGAATTGTATATGATGCAGCCGGAAGGTTTTGTCGATCCTAAGAATGCTGACAAAGTGTGCAAGCTCCAACGCTCGATTTATGGGTTGGTGCAAGCATCTCGGAGTTGGAACATTCGCTTTGATGAGATGATCAAAGCGTTTGGGTTTACGCAGACTTTTGGAGAAGCCTGCGTTTACAAGAAAGTGAGTGGGAGCTCTGTAGCATTTCTCATATTATATGTAGATGACATACTTTTGATGGGAAATGATATAGAACTCTTGGACAGCATCAAGGCCTACTTGAATAAGAGTTTTTCAATGAAGGACCTTGGAGAAGCTGCTTATGTATTAGGCATCAAGATCTATAGAGATAGGTCAAGACGCCTCATAGGTCTTTCAGAAAGCACATACCTTGATAAGATATTGAAGAAGTTCAATATGGATCAGTCTAAGAAGGGGTTCTTGCCTGTGTTACAAGGTATGAAATTGAGCTCAGCTCAATGTCCGACCACAGCAGAAGATATAGAAGAGATGAGTGTCATCCCCTATGCCTCAGCCATAGGTTCTATTATGTATGCCATGCTGTGTACCAGACCTGATGTAAACCTTGCCGTAAGTTTGGTAGGAAGGTACCAAAGTAATCCCGGCAAGGAACACTGGACAGCGGTCAAGAATATCCTGAAGTACCTGAAAAGGACTAAGGAAATGTTTCTCGTTTATGGAGGTGACGAAGAGCTCGTCGTAAAGGGTTACGTCGACGCTAGCTTCGACACAGATCTGGATGACTCTAAGTCACAAACCGGATACGTGTATATTTTGAATGGTGGGGCAGTAAGCTGGTGCAGTTGCAAGCAGAGCGTCGTGGCGGGATCTACATGTGAAGCGGAGTACATGGCAGCCTCGGAGGCAGCACATGAAGCAATATGGGTGAAGGAGTTCATCACCGACCTAGGAGTCATACCCAATGCGTCGGGGCCAATCAAACTCTTTTGTGACAACACTGGAGCTATTGCACTTGCCAAGGAGCCCAGGTTTCACAAGAAGACAAGGCACATCAAGCGTCGCTTCAACTCCATTCGTGAAAATGTTCAAGATGGAGACATAGAGATTTGTAAAGTACATACGGACCTGAATGTAGCAGATCCGTTGACTAAACCTCTCCCTAGGGCAAAACATGATCAACACCAGAATTCCATGGGTGTTCGATTCATCACAATGTAACTAGATTATTCACTCTAGTGCAAGTGGGAGACTGTTGGAAATATGCCCTAGAGGCAATAATAAAAGCATTATTATTATATTACCTTGTTCATGATAATTGTCTTTATTCATGCTATAATTGTGTTATCCGGAAATCGTAATACATGTGTGAATAACAGACACCAACATGTCCCTAGTAAGCCTCTAGTTGACTAGCTCGTTGATCAATAGATAGTCATGGTTTCCTGACTATGGACATTGGATGTCATTGATAACGAGATCACATCATTAGGAGAATGATGTGATGGACAAGACCCAATCCTAAACATAGCATAAAGATCGTATAGTTCGTTTGCTAGAGTTTTTCCAATGTCAAGTATCTTTTCCTTAGACCATGAGATCGTGTAACTCCTGGATACCGTAGGAGTGCTTTGGGTATACCAAACGTCACAACGTAACTGGGTGACTATAAAGGTAGACTACGGGTATCTCCGAAAGTATCTGTTGGGTTGACACGGATCAAGACTGGGATTTGTCACTCTGTATGACGAGGAGGTATCACTGGGCCCACTCAGTAATGCATCATCATAATGAGCTCAAAGTAACCAAGTGTCTGGTCACGGGATCATGCATTACGGTACGAGTAAAGTGACTTGCCGGTAATGAGATTGAACGAGGTATTGGGATACCGACGATCGAATCTCGGGCAAGTAACATATCGATTGACAAAGGGAATTGCATACGGGGTTGCTTGAATCCTCGACATCGTGGTTCATCTGATGAGATCATCATGGAGCATGTGGGAGCCAACATGGGTATCCAGATCCCGCTGTTGGTTATTGACCGGAGAGTCGTCTCGGTCATGTCTGCCTGTCTCCCGAACCCGTAGGGTCTACACACTTAAGGTTCGGTGACGCTAGGGTTGTGAAGATATGTATATGCAGTAACCCGAATGTTGTTCGGAGTCCCGGATGAGATCTCGGACGTCACGAGGAGTTCCGGAATGGTCCGGAGGTAAAGAATTATATATAGGAAGTGTTATTTCGGCCATCGGGACAAGTTTCGGGGTCACTAGTATTGTACCGGGACCACCGGAAGGGTCCCGGGGGTCCACCGGGTGGGGCCACCTGCCCCGGGGGCCACATGGGCTGTAGGGGGTGCGCCTTGGCCTATATGGGCCAAGGGCACCAGCCCCAAAAGGGCCCATGCGCCTAGGGTTTGGGGGAAACCCTAAAGGGGGGCGCCCCCTTGCTTGGTGGGCAAGCCCCCCACCCCTTGGCCGCCGCCCCCCTAGGAGATTGGATCTCCTAGGGCCGGCTCCCCCCCCCCCTAGACACCCCTATATATAGTGGGGGAGATGGAGGACATCAGACCTCAGCCTTTTGGCGCCTCCCTCTCTCCTGTTACATCTCTCTCTCGTAGTATAGGCGAAGCCCTGCTACTGTGACGCCCTGCATCCACCACCACGCCGTCGTGCTGTTGGATCTTCATCAACTTCTCCTTCCCCCTTGCTGGATCAAGAAGAAGGAGACGTTACGCTGACCGTACGTGTGTTGAACGCAGAGGTACCGTCCGTTCGGTGCTAGGATCTCCGGTGATTTGGATCACGTCGTGTTCGACTACCTCATCCCCGTTCTTTGAACGCTTCCGCTCGCGATCTACAAAGGTATGTAGATGCATCCGATCACTCGTTGCTAGATGAACTCATAGATGGATCTTGGTGAAGCCGTAGGAAAATTTTTGTTTTCTGCAACGTTCCCCAACAAGGTATCCGGAGCAAAGCTAATGTACAGAGGCTACTTTGCTCCCGCGCCTGCTTTCTTGGATGATTCATGGTTTCATCGCCATTTTTGCATGCAGAAACCATTGTTCTTGCGCATTGTGGAGTGAGTGGAGGCACACGACGACTACTTCAAGCTCAAAGGGGATTGCTGCGGACAACTCTCTTTCTCTCCCAAGCAGAAGTGCACGACTTCTCTAAGGATGCTTGCACTTGGAACTGCTGCAGATATCGTTGGTCAGATGGTTAGGATGGGGTAGAGCACGTGCTTGAATACTACTGTCAAGTTTTCCCGTTCCGTGGTGGAGGTGTTTGGACCTGAGTATCTCAGAGAACCAAATGTGCAGGACACGTAGAAGTTGTTGGCTATTGGACAAGCAAGGGGATTTCCAAGAATGCTTGGCTCAATTGATTGCATGCATTGGCAATTGAAGAATTGTCCCAAAGGTTTGCAGGGAATGTATCAAGGTCACACCAGAGAGGCCACCATCATACTAGAAGTGGTGGCATCACATGACTTATGAATTTGGCATGCTTTGTTTGAAATGTCGGGTTCTCACAAACGACATCAACGTGAACATGCTTCAACGATCTCCGGTGTTCAGGAAGCTTTGCAATGGTGTAACACCGCCGTGCAATTAACTGCACCTCAACAGTCGAGACTACAACATGAGATATTATCTTGCCGATGGTATCTATTCTCAGTGGGCGGCGTTTGTCAAGGCCATATCCGAGCCGCGTGGAAAGAAACAGAGCCACTTTGCAACAATGTACGAAGCGGCTAGGAAGGATGTGGAGAGGACATTTGGTGTGCTTCAAGCTCATTGGGGAATTGTGCGGATCACTACAATGATGTGGAAATTAGAAACTTTGTGGCAGCTGATGACATGTTGTGTTATTCTGCACAATAAGATTTTCGAGGATGATGGTGATGGTGTAGCCCAAACCCATGATTTCGAAGCACCTGGAGAACAAGTTGAAATCCTGGAAGATCAAGATGCGGCTCAGCTGATGAACTTTCTACATATGCATCCGAATCTTCGAGATCAGCAGGTGCACACACAACTACTCAATGATCTTGTGGAGCACATGTGGACTCACAATGTCAACCAAGAAGCCAATGCTTGAGTTCGGCACTTAAAATAAATTTTATGTAAACAGTACCTATGCTTTGTACAAACATTTGCTATTTACGTGCGACATTGGCTTGTATGATTGACGTGCATGTATTTGCATTAATTTGAGAGTTTGGATTTAAGATATATGGATGCGGAGATGAAAATATGAGAGCCTATTCGGACACGCCCGCGGGCGTGCCAAGGCGCGTCCGCGGACATATAGAGGGCGAATTTGCTAAGTTAGATGCTCTAATCTCCCATTTCAATAGAAAAAGGAACTCACTTGTTAGACGTAGTATCAGGATAGAAAACAAATGTCAGTTTTGAAAACAATGACAGGTGGTTTTGGAATAGCAACGTTAGAGACACGGTAAAATGCTTGTTTGTTGACCGGACAATCAGAGACTTTAAGTTAGATTTCTCTGCCATTAGTGAAACTGGAAGGTCTAATCTTTTGGCCCCTTTTGAAATTTTTATGTGGAGGGTTAGACTTTGATTGCTACTGCCCACCACCACAAGGGAGGTCGGGTGGCATTCTCATGGGAATAAATATGACGACTCTTTCAGTTAAAAATGTTCTAAATTGCGGTCGTTGTGTCAAATTTCATCTTTGTTGTAAATTGGATGTCTTTAGTCCCGGTGTACGGGGCGGCCCAAGATCCGCAAAAACAAGAGTTTCTGTTGTACGTATTTGCAACACTACGGAATCAACGTATTTCCCGATGGCAAAAGATATATCGACGACTTTTTATCGATGCAGACTGCATAACTAGAGCTACGCTGACGTCCTTATATATATGCTGATGGCTTTAATGGCGGCCGTCGGCAAATGTTTTTCTCTATTATTTTTCATGTAAAATCCTTTTCTGTTTTTAAAAATCTTTTGAAAAATTGACTTTTATTAATTCGAATCTAACTTATCTAAACTTATACATATACAAATTATATATCAATTTGAGGTAGAATTTTTTTAGTGATTGTGAATATACACTTTGTTTCTATTTTTTAATACGTTAAAAATGCAACCACATGTATTTTTGTCAAAATCATAAGTAATTTATACTTGCATTGATTTTAGCCAATTTTATATGTTTTTAGATCAGAATCTTGGAAGGATTCTGTTGGTATACTATGTTTTCGAATTTGAACAAACTAAAATCAGGTTTGCTTCAAATTTGTAGAAAACACCCTCTTATTTTGACTTTTTGTATATTTTTAATTCCTTGACCAAATCTGTAATAAGTAAATGCCTTTTTTTTTCTCCTGAGGTTGTCGGAATTATTTGCAGTAAAATATTAGCTAACAATTAAGGAGGTCTTATCAATGAAATTTCCATTTACACAGGATCTAGCCATAATTCCCAACCCATTCCATATAAAATTGTTTTCATTCCTTCACAAAATAATATAAAAACAAACACATTCCACTACTAGGGAAAAGCCTATACACAGAATTTTACCAGTAGCGCTGTACAAAATCAAGCGCTGCTGCTACTTAGTAGCAGCGCGTGTAAATAAACCGCGCTACTGCTATGACTTTAGCAGTAGCGCGTACTAGCGAAAAGCACTGCTGCTACGTTTGAACTGGGCGCACATGGCTAGCCCAACCTAGCAGTAGCGCGTATAATGGCCCAGCGCTACTGCTAATCTCCTTAGCTGTAGCGTGTATTTCAGAACGCGCTGTAGCTAACGTAGCAGTAGCGCCCTTCCTGGAACGCGCTACTGGTATTTCTGACTTAACCACGCGGTTCGTCCTTCCCCACGGCCACTTCATCCCCCAAATCAACTCCACTCTCGCCGCCGCCGTCGCCCCTCGGCCGCCGCGCGCTCTCCCCACGCCGCCCCCGACCCCAGATTCAACGCCGGCCCCCCCGACCTCAACGCCGCCCGGGACGCCGCCCCCGACCCCGACCTCAACGCCGCCCCCGCCCCCCGACCTCAACGCCGCCCCGGAGCCCCGACCAACGACCTCGACGTCGCCTGCCCCTCCCTCGTCGCAGGCACCCGAGGTGAGCACGCCTGCTCCTCCCTCTCCCCTACCTCTGCCTAGGGTTTCTACCTCCATCAAATTAGTTAGGGTGGAAAAGAATCGGATGTGGATGCGGCTCAAATGAGTTAGGGTTCATGTAAGGGTGGAAACGAATCAAATTTCTAAGATGAATCATAAAACGAGTAAAATTTGACCACTTATTTCACTTTATAGTTGGATAATTGGAATATCCGCTACCACTTTCCACCCCTAGCTTCATCAAATTAGATGGTAATTAGGGCAGTAGTTCTTAGGTACTAATTAGTTAGTAAGAACTAGGTACTAATTAGGTACTAGAATATTTTTATTTATAGTAAGTTTATTTTTAGTAAGAACTAGTTGAATTAATAGAACTAGTTAGTAAGAACTTGTTGCTATTTTCTTAGTTAAAGCAATTTTCCCACATCGACATGGACGATGCCTATCCCGCATCCTCATCGTCGAGTCGGCGGAGGACGACACCTGCTTGACCAGATGGGCCATGTCCAGGACTGGGCTCCGCCAGGGTGGTACTGGGAGGCGCTACCTACCGGGGGGCGCAGGTTGGTGAGGAGCCAGCCTGTCGTTGACCCGAACCTTCTTTGGTGGCGGTCGCGTGGGCCAGTGACGGTCCAGAGGCTCGAGGACGCCGCGGAGGTGGTGCGTCACCTTGTCAGTGAGGAGGATGCGCACGTCCGGCGCTACTTGTTTGCGTTGGAGCACAGGTTCGGTTGGAAATATGCCCTAGAGGCAATAATAAATTGGTTATTATTATATTTCCTTGTTCATGATAATCGTTTATTATCCATGCTAGAATTGTATTGATAGGAAACTCAGATACATGTGTGCATACATAGACAACACCATGTCCCTAGTAAGCCTCTAGTTGACTAGCTCGTTGATCAATAGATGGTTACGGTTTCCTGACCATGGACATTGGATGTCGTTGATAACGGGATCACATCATTAGGAGAATGATGTGATGGACAAGACCCAATTCTAAGCATAGCACAAGATCGTGTAGTTCGTATGCTAAAGCTTTTCTAATGTCAAGTATCATTTCCTTAGACCATGAGATTGTGCAACTCCCGGATACCGTAGGAGTGATTTGGGTGTGCCAAACGTCACAACGTAACTGGGTGGCTATAAAGGTACACTACGGGTATCTCCGAAAGTGTCTGTTGGGTTGGCACGAAACAAGACTGGGATTTGTCACTCCGTGTAAACGGAGAGGTATCTCTGGGCCCACTCAGTAGGACATCATCATAATGTGCACAATGTGATCAAGGAGTTGATCACGGGATGATGTGTTACAGAACGAGTAAAGAGACTTGTCGGTAACGAGATTGAACAAGGTATCGGGATACCGACGATCGAATCTCGGGCAAGTATCGTACCGCTAGACAAAGGGAATTGTATACGAGATTGATTAAGTCCTTGACATCGTGGTTCATCCGATGAGATCATCGTGGAACATGTGGGAGCCAACATGGGTATCCAGATCCCGCTGTTGGTTATTGACCGGAGAGTCGTCTCGGTCATGTCTGCATGTCTCCCAAACCCGTAGGGTCTACACACTTAAGGTTCGGTGACGCTAGGGTTATAGAGATATTAGTATGCGGTAACCCGAAAGTTTTTCGGAGTCCCGGATGAGATCCTGGACGTCACGAGGAGTTCCGGAATGGTCCGGAGGTAAAGAATTATATATAGGAAGTGCTATTTCGGCCATCGGGACAAGTTTCGGGGTCACCAGTATTGTACCGGGACCACCGGAAGGGTCCCGGGGGTCCACCGGGTGGGGCCACCTGCCCCGGGGGGGCACATGGGCTGTAGGGGGTGCGCCTTGGCTTATATGGGCCAAGGGCACCAGCCCCAGGAGTCCCATGCGCCAAGAGAAGAGGAAGAGGAAGAGTCCTCAAAGGGGAAGGCACCTCCGAGGTGCCTTGGGGAGGATGGACTCCTCCCCGCCTTGGCCGCACCCTTCCTTGGAGGAAGGGGCAAGGCTGCTCCCTCCCCCTCTCCCTTGGCCCTATATATAGTGGGGGGAAGGGAGGGAAACCATACCTGAGCCCTGGCGCCTCCCTCTCCCTCCCATGACACATCTCCCTCCTCCCGCAGCGCTTGGCGAAGCCCTGTTGGAATCCCGCTACTTCCACCACCACGCTATCGTGTTGTTGGATCTCCATCAACCTCTCCTTCCCCCTTGTTGGATCAAGAAGGAGGAGACGTCGCTGCTCCGTACGTGTGTTGAACGCGGAGGTGCCGTCCGTTCGGCGCTAGGATCATCGGTGATTTGGATCACGACGAGTACGACTCCATCAACCCCGTTCTCTTGAACGCTTCCGCGCGCGATCTACAAGGGTATGTAGATCCACTCCTCCCTCGTTGCTAGATGACTCCATAGATAGATCTTGGTGACACGTAGGAAAATTTTGAATTTATGCTACGTTCCCCAACAGACAATTCATTGGTTGGAGTGACATCCGTGCCTGGTCTACAAGCTTTGGTCCGATGTGCGGATCACAGAGCCGGTGCTGTTTTTGCTGGATTATTAAATTCCTTTTATTTATTTTGTTCGGTCCAATTTTTATAAAGGTTATGAATCATTAAATATTAGCAAATGTGAAGTTGTCGAGCGCACGCTCTGGACTGGTAGGTTGCAGGCTCGAGCCACCACATGGCAAGTTTTAGTTTTTATTTTATAGTTTATCAGTTTCTCCCCGAGGGCCTTCTTGTAAGAAAAATAATTTTGGGAGTTTTCCGCAAAAACCAAGCCAAACACCCTTGTCACTGGCAGCGGGTCCCATGGCATGCTGGCATGCCTCGTAAGTATACAAACATCATTTAAACCAAATATGCACGTCTATGCCAAGTTATGAAACCGGTTCAATGTATTTTTTCAAGTTTAGGCACTAGAATGCATATTCATGACAAGTTCAAGCACCACAGATGTATTTACCTCGGAAAGTAATAAAAAACACACACAAGAAAATCAGAAAAAAAAACCCCGGGCCAAAACCAGAACAGCCAGCGAGATTTCCAGAATGGTCAAAAACTCAGTCTGGCCACGGATTACTTTAAGGGAATCTTGGGTCAGCCTGCCCCCTCGATGAACGCAGTGGACGTACACTCACTATACACTTCACTTGATCTATCTGCCCTGACGGTACGGTTTTCTTGGGCTGAAACCGTACAAGCCATCAGCTGCTCACCCAATAACAGAAGTCCGGGCCCTGACGGTTTCACCAATGAGTTTTACAAGGCTTTCAAGTTGCTGCTAAAGGATGACCTGCTCCGTTTTTTTGATGATTTCCACAGAAATGTGGCTGATCTTACTGGTATTAACTCCGCTTTCATCACCCTGCTACCTAAAAAGGATACGCCCCTGGAGATGCGGGACTTCAGGCCGATTTCCCTCGTACATAGCATACCCAAACTGGTTTCTAAGGTTCTGGCTTGTAGGCTGTAAAGCATGGATTCCTCTCTTGATTCACTCTCTCCAGTTTGGCTTCTTGCGGGGTAGATCGATTATAGAAAACTTTACCCTGGCTGCCGAAATGATCCAATACGCACACAAACGGAAAATGCCAGTCATTGCTTTGAAGTTGGATTTTCACAAAGCTTTTGACAGCGTCAGTTGGTCCTGATTGCACAAAGTACTTGAAGCCAGAGGGTTTTCTTAGCTGTGGATTAGTTGGATTCAAATGCTTTTGTCAACCGGCAGCTCTAAAGTCCTTATTAAATGGCCAGCTGGGTGCCCCCATCCGGGCTAAGCGTGGTTTTCGGCAAGGCGATTCCTTATCCCCTTATCTTTTCATTATCGTTGCTGACGTGCTACAGAGAATGTGCTGCAAATTGTTCCAAGATGGTTCCTTGCTGCACCCACTTGGTTCAGACAGTTTCTTCCCGGTTCTGCAATACGCGGATGACACGCTGATTCTTTTCCAAGGCACTACGCAGCAGGCGGCAGTTGTTAAGTCAGCGCTCACAACTTTCTCTGCTTTCTCTGGGCTCACCATAAATTTCCACAAGAGCACTCTCGTACCTGTTGCCGCAGAGACCATCACTGCTTCGGCCATCGCGCAGATCCTAGGCTGCCCCGTTTCATCCTTTCCATGCAACTACCTGGGCCTGCCTCTCTCTCTGCACAAGATTACGCATGGTATGTTACTGCCTGTTATACACAAGGTCGACCGTCGTCTTTCGGGCTGGTTAGCTACTTTTCTATCCTTAGGGGGTAGATTGACCCTTATCAACTCAGTGATTGCTGGTATCCCAAGTTATTTCATGTCATGCTTTCCCTGGCCCAAGGAATCTCTTGGAAAATTGGAAAGTCTCTCACGTGCTTTTTTCTGGCAAGGCAAGAATAAGGTCAAGGGGGGTCAATGCTTAGTAGCTTGGGATACAGTCTCGTTACCTCGTATCAATGGCGGTTTGGGTATCCGTCAGCTGCAGGCTCACAACCAAGCTATGATGTGCAAGTTTGTCTCCAAAGTTATACAAGGTTCGGACATACCATGTTATAACTGGTTCGCCACACATTATTGCCGGGCTATCCTTCCACAAAGTGCTAGTAGCAGAGACACTGCCATATGGAAAGGGTTCAAAGATCTTGTTCCTATGGTCATCAACTCCTCTAAATGTGTTCTGGGGTCTGGTCTTTTGATTTCATTCTGGAAGGACCAGTGGCTTGAAGCGGGCCGTTTATACCAGTTGTTCCCCTTGCTGTATTCCTTCGCGATCCAGCCTGATTTCTCCGTGCACTCACAACACTCCAACGGGTCATGGGCTGTTCAGCTATACCCTAATCTCTCTCAAACGGCCTCAGCTGAGCTTGCTGTCCTGCATGATTTGTTGCTGGGCATTGCTCTGAACTTACTGCATGAGGACCAACGGACTGCTTCCGTGAGCTCTGGACAACTTTGCACTGGTTATTTCTACAGGCTACTCACTTTCCGGGGGGTTTTGTCAACTCTTGACACCTGGGTTTGGGAGGCAATGACCCCCCTCAAGCACAGAATCTTCCTATGGCTTGCTTTCCGTGGTCGTCTAAACACTAAGGATAACATGGTAAAGAAGGGTTGGTCCGAGGCTTCCCCGTTTGCGCATTATGACACTTGCCCCGCTGTTGAGACCATCGATCACTTAATACTACGATGTGCATCCGCCAGTGTTCTTTGGGGCAAGTTGGAACTTGACGTTTTGGCTTGCTCAACTACTAACGTTCTATCTTTTGTGGAGCAAGCGCAACACCAGCTCAGTTTCAAGCAAAAATGGAATGTTGCTTTCGCGGCTTGTGCTGTCACCTTTTGGCATGCTAGGAATGACAGAGTCTTCAACTCAAAAGACTGGTCTGTAACATACACCTGTTTATATGCAGCAGGCATGCTCCGTCTTTGGAGTCTCAGAACTCAAAGCCAGCGTACCAGGGAGGTTCTCCAGGTTTGGAGACACAAGCTGCTGCATAATTCGTAGACGCCTGATGTAATCTTCCCCTCCTCTCTTCCTCCCTCCCTTCTTTCCCTTTTTTCGATGCTTGTGCTTTGCACCTTGGTGCACCAAACAAGGTGCACTTGTACTTGTACCTGCTACTTCATCAGGCTCTGGCCTGTTTTGAAATATAAGGTCGGCAGCCTGCCACCTTCTTTGTTTTAAAAAAAAGAACAGCCAGGGAGCGAATCATCAATCCCGAAGCGAGCCAGAAGAAGCATGGGCCTCGGATCGCGGGGAGCGCCGCAACCTTTCCGTCGCTCGAAACTGCGTGCTCTGCAGTAACTCCAGGGAAATGGCTGGCCATCTTGCAGTTGGCTACCATTTCTCTCGTGAAGTTTGGTGGCCACGCTGAGGCGTTGCGGTCTTGCTCACCACACAGACACCGACCATTTACACGTTGTGTGCCTGGTGGCCTCACACTCGGAATGTACTCTCCAAACCGGCATGCAAAAGATTCGACATCCTGGCACTGCTCACCCTCTGGAAACTATGGACTTTCAATGGCGCCCCGAGCACCACTAGGCAGGTCTACGCCGTCATCGCAATGGAGGGCGACTTATGGAAGAAGGCAGCACCGCTGCTGGGTTGCAAGCTATTTGGAAACAGTGGCGTGTGTGTAGATTGGTAGGCATAGTTTAAATTCGAAAGATGCGGGACCAAACTCTTCTATCTGGTGTAACTCACGGTGCCAACTCTCGTCCAATTAACAAGATACTATATTGAATCCTTCAAAGAAAACACAAGATATATTGAAACCTACCGACTGCATGTGAAGCTAGTAAATACATTAATTGGAGCTAGCTTTTGGACCATACTCATGTGTGGTGTGCGGCTATATATTGCACACACATATGTGAAATTCATAATTTAGTTGTGCTAGCAACAAAAGTAGAAGGGATATATCAGGGTCAATATACAATAGTTCAATCTACTGGGTGTGCAACCACTACGGTATTAGAGATTGGTCATTTAGCTATACCCGCAGTGACCATACACATTGGTAAAGGAGACATCTGGAAATGAGGGGAAACAATATGCTTAGAACTAGATCGAAGATATCTATGGCGTCGAGCACCCTACATGGTAGGACACCATATAGGACACCATGTAGTCTGTTGCCTCAAGCTTTCTTTTGTTTTGAAAGACCCATCTGGTGCCTGGCTTTATATTGATCAAAACAGGGAGCATATGGGAAGAGTACAAAGGTGTATTGTGATCCAATGATCAAGGAGAAAATAAAAAAAAGAGGCGCCACTAGGCAACCCTTCCAGCTCCTAACAAGCTTGCCATGATACTACTAAGTCGTGGCTAAATTCTCGCACTTTCATCCCCAAAAGGGGGCTCAATGAATTTTGCACTCGCCTGGCACCAGAGTTCAAAATTGCGTCTGACAACTATAATGCCGCTCATCGAAGCAATCTTGGCTCGGAAAGTGCACTCATTTCTTTCTTGCCAGATCCTCCAAAGGATTAGCAGCGCTAGGTCTTCGGCGGCTTTTTGAACTTTGATTGGGCCGCGTTGATCAAACACACTCAAAATCATAGTCTTTACTATCAAACACATGCGAACTGGCGGGATTCATGAAAAAGCCCTCTCGACTACCGTTGCTTATGAAGCTGCTTTTTCCTCAACGTCAGACGACCTGTTTTCATTATTTGAAAATAATAATAATTTGCGCCTAGCTGGTGTTCAATGTTTCTTTTGCTGGCACGCAAGCAGAGGATATTCACCAACCGCCTCCACCGAAGCTTGTCTGTGTTGTAAAGAAGCCGAATCAAAAGCTCATCTTCTCATACATTGCTCAGTTCCTAGGGTGATGTGGACGATTATTGACTCTCTCAACATTACTCCGGACGACTACACCTCCTTAACTCCTTTCATGTTGAGTCATCTCCGAGCCGGCAAATAAAGTAAGGAACGCAGTAATTATGGCTCGCTTGTTGAATATCTAGAAGTGCCGGAGCACACAAGTTTTCAGGAACTAGAATGAAGACCTTCAAGTTGTCATCTCTAGGTCTGCAAATGATATTTTTCGTTGGTCAAACAGATGTGAAAATGAATCCAATCCAAAAGGCGAATACTCTATGACAATTGACAAAGACTTAATGTGTGTGTCTTTGTTTCTGGAGTAGTTTGGGTAGCTTTGTTCTTATCTCCCCGCTTCTTTGTATATGGCAGTGACTACAAATTTATAAAAGAAAAGGTTCAGGATGGATTTTAGCCCGCCGTAGTTACCCCCCACCCCTCCCCATTACTGCTTAGTGGTACTGCCTGGCTTAAAAGGACAGAGTTCTTTGATGCTCAACCACATGTACCACTCCTACTAATCCGAGCAGGGGACCACTATTTAGTGGTGGTTTATTCTAATCCAGCAAACATGGCTTCTAGTCAACCTTCAAGTTCATCGATTGAACACCTTCTCTCCTATTGGCCGGCTAGCGGGCTGGGTGAACGATCTCTTTGTTTGCTCCAGTCCAGAGTGGTGGTTGGTTTTGGCAAGTTATGGCCTGTGTTGCTGATGGTGTGATCCTCTAAAAAGTACAAGAAAAAACTCCATTATATTCTTTTTGCTAATAATGTAAGTTTTGAATGGACCAATCGGTCCCATGATTTTTTTTACATCTCACGTTATGTGGATCAAGCGGATATGTCGGTGGTACGTTCTTGTCATGATCGTCGGTAATATACTCGCCTGGATCGTAACCCTCTACTTTCAGTATTTGTGCCCGTCCGAATCATGTTGCACCTTAAAAATGGTCTATTAAGCTAGGAAATACTTGGTAAAAAGATGTAAAATCAGTAAAAAAATAAAATAAAAAATTCCAAAAATGAACCATGAGATTTAAAAATTATTATATGTAAGAACTAGCATGGTAGTCCAAGCAATTGTGCAATGAACATCTTGATTTTCCCTCCCTATAAATACACCTTTAGGGTACTTGAAAACAATAATTTTCAGTTAAAAACATTGAAATTTTACACACCACTGAGCAACAAGGCCTTTAGCTAATATTGTCGGGCAGATTCAAATTCAAAAGATGAGGGACCAAACTTTTCTAGTTTAAGTCACCGTACCAACTCTAATATAATTAACAAGATAAGTTGAACGCTGCCAACTGCGCGCCAAGCTAGTAAAGACATTAATTGGAGCTACCTCTTGAACAGTACTCAAACGGTGTGCAGCTGTATATATATATACACTCTATGCATATATGAAATTCACAATTTATCTGCACTACCAACCTAAACAGAAAGGATCTGTTCAACTTACTAGGTGTACAACCACTGCTATATGAGATCGACCGTCTAACTGTACGTGCATAATTCATATATGTAGGAAATGGAGGCACCGGGAAATGAGGGGAAACCATATGCTGTTGTGCCACCTCTCATCGCGTGTCACCGTTTTTTGATTCACACCCAGGATCGTACGCACCGCACATCGTTCACTCCGAAAACTGCACGTGCTAGGCTAGCTTCTTCATACATTCGTCTCTTCATTACATTGAATAATGATAAAATCTCTCCTCCGACCATAATAGGCAACCGCTCGTCCCTGCACACTTGATCAGCAAGGAGGCCACGAATACAAGGAAGCTTAGTAACTTTTAGGGCTAGTAAGCTTGCACGTGCAACACATGTATAATATTTAGATTTTATTGAGTAAAATTTGTTTTTTGAATCCCTAAAACCTAATCCCCTAATTCAGGACAAGAAACTCACTAATTTCAATTATTAGCATCCCCAATCACATTTTCCAAATGGATTGTCAGCTGTTTCTATCAGCAAGACATGGGGCACTCTTGGGCAGGTCTCTAAGCACGCTCGAGTCATTCATTATGCAAATTAGTGGTGATGATGAACAAAATCTAAGGATTGAGAGCGTAATGAAGAGAAGAGAGTAGAGCAGAAACCAATAGGCAATGAAAGGGAGAAGGGTGACCATCGACATCCAGGAGGGAGTGTCGGTGTCAAAACCGGCGGATCTCGGGTAGGGGGTCCCGAACTGTGTGTCTAAGGTCGATGGTAACAGGAGACAGGGGACACAATGTTTTACCCAGGTTCGGGCCCCTATGGAGGTAATACCCTACGTCCTGCTTGATTGATCTTGATGAATATGAGTATTACAAGAGTTGATCTACCACGAGATCGTAATGGCTAAACCCTAGAGGCCTAGGTTGTATGGTTATTATAATGTATATCTCCCTCCGGACTAAGTCCTCCGGTTTATATAGACACCGGGAGGATCTAGGGTTACACAAGGTCGGTTACAAAGAAAGGAATCTATATATTTGGTATCCAAGTTTGCCTTCCACGCCAAGGAGAGTCCCATCTGGACACGGGTGCCGTCTTCGGTCTTCGTATATTCAAAGCCCATCAGTCCGGCCCATGGCTAACAGGCCGGACGCCCGATGACCCGTTAGTCCAGGACTCCCTCAGTACCCCCTGAACCTGGCTTCAATGACAACGTATCCGGCGCGTAGATCTGTCTTCAGCATTGCAAGGCGGGTTCCTTCCTCCAAACTCCAAGATAGTCTTTGGACGTATTTGAACGTGTCCAGACCTGTAACACAACACCACACACAACCGCGGAGAGAATATAATATTCCACGAGTCCAATCTGATGACAACTTTTATAATGTGACGCCACGCTCGCCCAGTTTTTCGAGCCGTTTCCTGTCCCGCCATTCCACGTTTTGAGGCGCGGTTGCTATTGGCACGCTCTGTCGAAACAGAGATTGTGTCCCCTTATTGCGGGATTCTCATTAACACGAGTGTGGGTAACCCAACTGTTCTGTTGGAAAGATCCCTTAGGAATAGGCAGGCTTTCAGGCTCAAGAGGAGGCGTTTAATTCCTGGTGCCTTTATAAAGGAACCAAGGGCCATCCTTTTTGACGCCAAACTTCTCCTCAGCCTCTCGAACATCGAGTTCTAGCACCCAAGGTTTCGACTTCGTTGCTCCGAGCTTCCCCATTATGTTCGGACCCAGCCCTCAAGGCCGATGGGTGGCTTCCTCTGTTACAGAGGAGGACATTATGAAGCTTCGAGCGGCCAGATACCTGACAGCGGAAATCCACCACAGGCTTCCTGCTCAAGGGAAGGTTATCCCAACCCCCAGATCTGGCGAGAGGGTCGTATTCATCTCACACTTCCTTCGAGGGCTAGGGCTCGCTCTTGATCCCTTCATCTGGGGGCTAATGTTCTATTATGGACTAGATTTTCACGATCTAGCCCCAGAGTCTTTCTTCCATGTCTCAGCGTTCATCATTACGTGCGAGGCCTTCCTCCGAATCCCCCACACTTCAGCTTATGGCTCAAGACCTTCAGTGTGAAACCAAAGATAGTCGACGGGGAACAGGTGGAGTGCGGTGGTGCTGTAGTCAGCTAGCTCACCAACACTCCTTGGCCAAAAGACTCCTTTACTGAAACTTCCAATCAATGGCAGCGAGAGTGGTTTTACGTTATGGAGCCCCGCTAAGGGAATCTTGGATTAGGGAGTCTCCGGACAGTCGGACTATATCCTTTGGCCGGACTGTTGGACTATGAAGATACAAGATTGAAGACTCCGTCCCGTGTCCGGATGGGACTCTACTTGGCGTGGAAGGCAAGCTAGGGAATACGGATATGGATATCTCCTCCTTTGTAACCGACCTTATGTAACCCTAGCCTCCCCCGGTGTCTATATAAACCGGAGGGTTTTAGTCCGTAGGACAACATACAATCATACCATAGGCTAGCTTCTAGGGCTTAGCCTCTCCGATCTCGTGGTAGATCAACTCTTGTACTACTCATATTATCAAGAATAATCAAGAGGACGTAGGGTTTTACCTCCATCAAGAGGGCCCGAACCTGGGTAAAACATCATGTCCCCTGCCTCCAGTTACCATCCGCCTTAGACGCACAGTTCAGGACCCCTACCCGAGATCCGCCGGTTTTGACACCGACATTGGTGCTTTAATTGAGAGTTCCTCTGTGTCGTCACCGTTAGGCTTGATGGCTCCTTCGATCATCAATAGCGATGCAGTCCAGGGTGATACTTTTCTCCCCGGATATATCTTTGTATTTGGCGGCTTCGCACTGCAGGCCAACTTGCTTGGCCATCTGGAGCAGATCGAGAGTTACGCCCCTGGCCACCAGGTTAGGTTTGGAAGCTTAAACTACACGGCCGACATCCGCGGAGACTTGATCTTCGACGGATTCGAGCCCCTGCCGAGTGCGCCGCACGGTCACGATGAGCATGATTTAGCTCTGCCATCGGACAGTGTTCAGGAGACCGCACCGGCAACCGCTCTGACCCTCAATTCGGAGCCAATTGTGCCATCCATGGATGGGTGGATAGACCCCGCCACGGAGGCCGCACTCTCATCGGCGATCGAGCCGAATATCGACCTTACCCTTCACACAAGAGCCGTGACATCGAACTGCCGAATTCTTCCCCGGCCACGGACTCCGAACCGCCTGCGCCCGTGCCTATCAGATCCAACTGGGCGCCGATCATGGAGTTCACCTCCGCGGATATCTTTCAGCACTCGCCCTTCGGCGACATACTGAGCTCATTAAGGTCTCTCTCCCTGTCAGGAGAGTCCTGGCCGAACTATGTTCGGCAGGATTGGGACATGGATGACGAAGAAATTCGCTGCCCACCCACCACGCCCACTTAGTAGCCACTGTCGACGATTTGACCAACATGCTCGACTTCGACTCCAAAGACATCGACGGTATGGACGACGATACAGGAGACGAACAGGAACCACTGCCGACAGGGCACTGGACGCCCACTTCATCATATGATGTATACATGGTGGACACACCCAAAGAAAACGACGACGAGGAACGGAAGGACGCAGCGAAGGGTTGTTCCCTCGAGAAGCAGTCAAAGCAGCGACGTAAGCGCCGCTCCAAATCCCGCCTCGGCAGAAACAGCGATCATATAGACCCAGCGTTAGAGCAGGGTGAAGCATCGCCCGACCATGGCAACACGGAGAATCAAACCGAACAACCCGACTCCGTCAAAGATAACAGTCCGGACGACATCACACCGGACAGGCGCCCGGAGCAATAGAATGTCCATCAAAGGCTTGTTGCTAGTGCGAGGAGTCTGAAAAAGCAGAAGCAAAGGCTCAGGGCTGCACAAGACACACTCAGAATCAGATGGAGTGAAGTACTCAACACTGCAGCGAAGTACGGCGGTAATCGCCACACCAAGAGCTACCCGAAGCGAAAGTTGCTACCTGAATTCGATGAGGAGGCCTAAGATCCCCCACAATTGAAAAACAAAACGGCCATCCGGTCGGATAGACGACCTCATGGCCAACATAGAGCGGCAAACGACGCCGCACATAAGCCAGTACGCGATCCACACGAGGGCTCGCATCAAAAGGACGACGCAACCAGATCCATATACGGGCCACGCAAGCGCGCTCCAGTATGCAATGCAACACAACAAACATCCGAACATCACGGTACACCCAAATACAGGGGTGCCGCACACCCCCTATGTTTCACCGATGAGGTGCTGGACCATGAATTTCTAGAGGGATTCAAACCCGTAAACATAGAGGCGTACGACGGAACGACAGACCCTGGGGTCTGGATTGAGGACTACATCCTCCATATCCACATGGCTCGAGGAGACGATCTCCACGCCATCGAGTACTTACCCCTCAAGCTCAAAGGGCCAGCTCGGCACTGGCTTAAAAGCCTCCCCGAAAACTCCATTGGAAGCTGGGAAGAGCTCGAAGATGCTTTTCGGGCAAATTTTCAAGGGACCTATGTTCGACCACCGGATGCAGAAGATTTAAGTCATATAACTGAACAACCCGGAGAGTCAGCCTGAAAGCTTTGGAACATGTTTCTCACTAAAAACAACCAAATAGTCGATTGTCCGGACGCCGAAGCCTTAGCAGCTTTCAAGCACAGCGTTCGAGACGAATGGCTCGCCAGGCACCTCGGCCAAGAAAAGCCGAGAACAATGGCAGCATTAACAAGCCTCATGACCCGCTTTTGCACGGGCGAGGACAGCTGGTTAGCCCGGTGCAGCACCAGTGACCCAAGTACATCCGAAGTCAGGGACGAAAACGAGAAACCACGACACAGCAAAAACAAGCGCCGGAATAAAGAAGACAGCCCGAAGAGCACGGCTGTAAACGCCGGATTCAGAAGCTCTCGGCCAAGTCAGCAAAAGCTGCCCTCCAAAGGCAACAGAGACGAACTATCCAGCCTAAACAAGATTCTGGACAAAATATGTCTGGTCCACACACTACAAAAAATACACTTCCGTGATGATACGTGTTTGTCACAGTAGGTCGCTTTTTTTGTCATGCGTGTACATCCATGACAAATTTATGACAGAATCAAGATAGTCATACCTGTGCTGTCGTAGAAGTGTTTCATGACATTACCAAAATTATCATCACGGAAGTGTCCACTTCCACGACGATAAATCGCGCGGCACAGAAGTGCTTTTGTCAAGGGTGACCGACACGTGGCATCCACCATAACAGAACGCCGTTAAGCTATCGGGTCGAGTTTTGGATCCGATAACCCGTTAATAGCCCCGACCAATGGGAAATTTCCACGTGTAAAATTCTTATTGGCCGGACAAAACACGTGTCAGCTCGTCAGTGGGTCAGATAGGCGCCTATGATATGTTGACACATGGCACGGCCCATCAAGTTTAAATGGGTCGGCCCAACTAAAGGCCCACAAGATTTTGCGGACCATAATGGGTTGGCCCAGCTAAAGGCCCACGAGATTTTGCGGACCGTATTGGGCTGGCCCAGCTAAAGGCCCACAAGATTTTGCGGGCCATAATGGGCAGGCCCAGGTAAAGGCCCACAAGATTTTTGTGTGCCATAATGGGCCGGCCCAGGTAAAGCCCACAAGATTCTTGCGGGTCATAATGGGCCGGCCCAGCTAAAGGCCCACAAGATTTCGCCGACATTAATGGGTCGGCCCAGTTGTAGGCCCACAAGATTTTGTGGACCCTAGTAGGCCGGCCCATTAACTGGCTGCCATGTTTTGGGCCAAATGCTGGCCCATATTTGATCCGGTCCATTAATGGCCTGCCATGCTCCGGGCCTAATAGTGGCCCATATGAGATCCGGCCCGTTAAAAGCCTACCACGTTCTGGGCCAAATTACGGCCCAGATCAGGTCCGGCCCTTTAAGAGGCATTGGGCTCAATTATGGCCCATATCAGATTCGGCCCATCAACTGGAAACTATGCTTTTGGGCCCACTTGCTAAAGGCCCACTTAGTAATTTGGCCTGATATTAGTTTTGGCCTGTTAAGGGCCCGTTTAACATTTCGGCCCTATATTACAATCATGGGTCGGGGTTCATTTCATGCTGCTGCGTAACTAGTATGAATTAAGAACAAAGCTACTCTATACAATAAAGAAATTATGGCATAGTAACTTAGAATAAACCTACACTATACAATAAAGGGTTTAAGGTATATTACATCCACTGGGCATCGAAGTTCACCACCAGTGATCATAAAGCGCAACGTAGAAGCAGATTACAAAAACAGGGCACCATTGCAGCGTAACAAAATAATACTGAACCGAGACCACTTCCAAGACAGTTCAAGAAAGGTTAGCCTTGCGGGGGAACTACTGTGCAAGCTGCTGAGCAAGGCTGTGAGACCGGCCTAGCATGTCGGTCATAGTTTCCAGGTGTAGCTGTTTAGCGATGAGGTTCTCATTGGTGTTCTCCACAATCTTTCTTAGAGATGGGACTTCAAGTCGAAGTTGAGTTGCAGAATGCCTTTCTGCTAGAACTTGGGACTGAAGAAGTCGAACTGATTCAGACAACGAATTCTATGAGCTTGTCTGACTGTTAGTGTCAAGTAACCTGAACACTGCATCAAGACAAGACTTTGGGGTTGTCTCGCTATCTTTAAGATGTTTTTCCTTCTTTGCTGCAATATATGTTGGGTTTGTCTCACAGCCTTCAGCAGACTTGTGCATGCCATCAGGCATATCACCCTGAAACAAAGCAGAGAGATGACAGGTTTTCCATGTGTATAATCAAAGATGATAACTGTTCTGTCAATTCTATACAATTTCAAATTAGAAAATAAAGAGTATGTTCAAAATATCAATAGCATAATTTGGCATTGTTCATAATGCGGGGAGCTTCACCACACTACTGGATTACCATGTCAACATAACAAGAATAGATGAAGGGCAAAGAAAATCATTGTATCTATTTTGGATAATGTGCATGGCATGTTGTTCATATCATCAGCCACATCAATAAGATAAAACAGGAGATGACAAGGTGCAAATGTGGGCTGCTTCACCACACACTGGATTATAGATCCACAAAAACAAGCATACATATAGGGAGTATTAAGTAATGTGCATGGTATGAATAAGGAATTTGGTTTTACAAGTAAAACTTAGAACTTACGGTTCTTACGAACATGCATTTTGGCAGAAACAGCAAACTAAACAGCAGTAAATGATAGGGAGTATGAGCAAATTAAACAACAGTTGAGGATAAAGGCTTTAGAAGGACTGACTTACATTAACAGTTAACACCAGCTTTATAATGCCCTTCTCCATGTCAAGGGAAGGATAACTCAAGAATTTCAGCACAGAATCTTCTTCATAAGCATTGCCTGTACTCTACATTTTGTAGAGAGTAATTATAGATATGATAATACTGGAAGGGGTAGAGGATAATGAAGATAAGATGCAGATTGATGCTACATAATCAACTACCAATCCCTGGAAGTACAAGCGTTACAGGACAAAATGTACTGACAAGAGCAATGGGCTACACTTCTGCACTGGCATTGTCTATGTATTCTACTTGTTGGTAAGATTGAATATAGATCTGATCTTTTTTAGTAAATGGTGGGCGAGGGAGATAAGATGCAGAATGCTACAAAATGAACCAATCCCTCTTCCCATAATACAAGAGTGTTTTGAACACTGGTGTACTGTACAAAACGTTCTTATATTATGGGACGGAGGGAGTAGCTGTTAATGTAAGTACAGTGATAGACCACATTCAGTCCTTACAAGAGGACTGCAGAGCTAAACCTCTTCGAAAGAATTGGGTTGATTCTAAATTTATGTAAGAGTCCATACGGATCTTATAATGTCCACCAAATGGACGATTACGAGGCTAACATGTGCAGTGATGCTACATAATCAAACAGCTATGAAAGTAAATATGGTCATACAGGGCAAGAGGTACTCACAAGAGCAATGCAGTGTGCAGTATAGTTGCGAGATTCTATGGTCCCTTGAGAACGAATGTTCTTCTGCTAACAGTTTTCGTACAAGTGAGACATTAAGGCAAATGCAGAAATGTAGTTCAAATTGTGATGTGATATCATAGACAGTACCTTACGCTGCAGCCGAGACCAATGTGTAACAAGATTATTCCAGTCACCGTCGGATAAATGTAGCACCGGAGACTTTACAGAAATTTCGTTCAGAGGCTTGCCATCGAAGTGCGCTTGCCTCAGGTAGGAACGATACTTCATCAATGAGTGCTTGAAAAGGGCAACCAACCCTTGCTCATCATCACAATCCAGTTTGCGCCTCGCCTATTTATAAGAATGAAATCTTGTGTCTTCTGTCAGCAGAAACATATGCAGTAATGACCATGAATAACATTAGTACATTACTTACGCGTAAGTTGCGGAGGAAGACTAGAAATTGTTCTGTGTCTGCGGTATAATCTTTCCATGAAGGAAAGATGCGCACAAAGTTCCTGACAACAACATAAGCTTCATCTTATAAACTGGGAAGAAATGGAACAGTGGTCCTATTTGCTGCAATTGGGGCTCTCTCTGGTTCGAAAAGGGATTTGGCAACTAGATTTGGTGTACTCTTTGCTGGAATGGGGGGTTTTTGCATCGTACAGCTGGTGCTATGTCAACTGGCATAATCATACTGTTTGCTGCAGTTGAGGTCTGCTGAGTTGGGGCATCAGAAATGACAAGTGTAATAGGGCTAGAGTCTGCTAGAGTTGGGGTATTTTGTGGGTCAGGTGATATTGCAACTACACCTAATGGGCAATTTGATTTATTAGGTGCCACTACCTTTTCCAAATACTTTGCTTGTGCTCCTCCACGATCAACAATCGCCCTCTTCCTTTTGAATGTCTGATACACAAGAACAACATTTGAATGGATAAATATGGTATGATGACAGATGGAATATGTATTGAAAATGGATAGGCAGGGCGTATTCACATACACGATGCGTAAACTAAGCTAATGGCAGTTCAACAAAGTAGAAGCAATGCAAAGCATCAGTTGCAAGATATATGCGAGCAATGTAACCTTGGAAAGTTAGAGCAAGTACCTTGATGGGTGAATAAAATAGGGCATCTTCCTCTGAATCCTCCACTAGGGAGCTACATTGACTTAGGTCTCCCTCTAGCTCAGAATCACTGTTAGGATCATACTCTGAGCATGAATCTGTAGGTGGAGGGTGTTTGCATTGCATTGCATCCAGACTTGATTTCAGTCCCTTAATGCCAAGTTTGACATCCATGGCATTGTTCTGCTTTATTCTTTTCATGCGCGCAAGCTCATAATCATTATGATGCTGTTCAGAATCTGAGATTCATGAAAACATAAAAGTAGTCAGATTATCTATGGAATGCATTGCGGTTTCAACTCGGAGAGTGTCTCCCAATAAACCCCTGCATATGCAAAGTTCACCTCCCCAACCATGCTGACTAGACCACACACATAGATACACACCCGAGCGGCGAACATGCATTTTCGAAACTAATTTAGGAACATTTAGCTGACCAATTAAACAACTCTGTTTTAATAATATCAGATTCGTATTTGAACAACTAAGATTGATTAGCTTGATGGGTGGAGTAGTGTTATTATGAAACGAAGCACGTATTCTGATCGTATAGTGATCATAAAAGGGGAAACTCTAAGCATATATTTTTTAGCAAAAGAGGGTTTCCCCTCTGATTTCTATTAAAGAAACCACCACAGAACCAACATAATCAATTAAACCCTAAGCATGATCAATTAAACCATATTATGGCTGTGCCATGGCAAATTTGAAGCTGCAAACTGGAGAAATGATATTTAGCATCCACTGTTTGCTTCGAACTAAGAAATAAATTCTAAGAGCTGAAAAGAAAGTAGAGTAACAAAGTTAAGATCTATTTTCTCGTTGAGATCAAAAAGTTGACGAGATATGAAGTACCACCTCTCTTGCGGCGCCGTGTAGGCATCGGGGGTGCGATGGCTGTCGGTGGCGTTGAAGCAGATCTGCAACGGTAGACGGGTGCATCAGGGGATAAGTCCCGTTGCGGTGGAAGAGAAGATCGTGTGAGCGGCCCCAGCAAAGAGGACGACGGCGCCGATGAAGCGAGAGGACGCCATGCAAGGCTATTGGTCCGTCGCCATGGATGAGAAACGTCCATCTCTAGCAGTGGACGACGCGGTCTTGGTAGGCGCTCCGGCATGGTGGAGGACGGTGGCGATGGATGTGGTGGAGGACGGCGGCGATGGATGGGGTGGCGGACGGAGGCTGGTGTGGGAATGGGGTGTTCTAGCGTGGACGATGTATGAATGGGAAAATGGAGGGAGAGGTATGGGGAACCATGTTTTTGGGACGCGCTTGTCTGAAATATGGGAAAGTTACGAACTTATCCCCTGTTTCAAATTTGGACGTCTCGTCGGTTGGGGATAGGACGGTAATCTCGCATCTCCCAAATATTTGCCGGTAACTATTTCGGGCGAGGAGAGGGTGTTTTTCCGCCCACGGTTGGCGCCCACGGTGTATGAACGGGGCTGGCAGGTAGGGCGGTTGTGTCACGTCTGATGGAAGTTACACATCTGCCCCTATTTAAAATATTAGCCTACATCTATTTCGGACGAGGAGAGTTTTTTTTGCCGCCGACCGTGTATGAATGGGGAATAGAGGGAGAAACAGAGGTCTTTCGGACGAGCTTGAATCAAATGAGTTTTGCCGCCCATGTTTGACGCCCACCGTGTCGGAATGGGCTCAGAGGCGGTCGTGTCACGTCTAATTGAAGTTACTAACCTACCCCTATTTAGAGCAGTGGAAATCGGGCCGATGGATTGTCCGTGTAATGGGTAGACAGTAATTTCCATCTCCCAAACACTTGGCTTCGGGCAGCCGATGTGGGAGTGGACATTTTGCTGTTTCTTTCGAATTTTGGGACAATAAGCATCCACGTTTACCCTGACAACTAAATTCGAATCCATTTTGTATTCCTATACGAATCTTTATAAATCATTCTATGTGTTTTTATATATCTTCAAAAGGACGACAAAGATGTATTCCACTGTCATATATGAATATGGTTTACAAATGCCGATACTCAAATTCAGAAACTAGAATCCAGTTTAAGGTGAATTCGAATATTTGCAACACTTCATGTCCAACTCAAATGTCACACGCAGCATAATGTGTATGTTGGGGAACGTAGTATTTCAAAAATTTCCTACGCACACACAAGATCATGTGATGCATAGCAACGAGAGGGGGGAGTGTGATCTACATACCTAGTAGATCGACAACGGAAGCGTTTGGTTGATGTAGTCGTACGTCTACACGGCCCGACCGATCAAGCACCGAAACTACGACACCTCCGAGTTTTAGCACACGTTCAGCTCGATGAAGATCCCCGGACTCCGATCCAGCAAAGTGTCGGGGAAGAGTTCCGTCAGCACGACGGCGTGGTGACGATCTTGATGTACTACTGTAGCAGGGCTTCGCCTAGACTCCGCTACAATATTATCGAGGACTATGGTGGCTGGGGCGCCGCACACGGCTAAGGAAAAGATCACGTGGATCAACTTGTGTGTCTCTGGGGTGCCCCTGCCTCTGTATATAAAGGACTAAAGGGGGGAAGGCTGGCCGACCAAGGAGGGCGCGCCAGGAGAGTCCTACTCCCTCTGGGAGTAGGATCCCCCCCCCAATCCTAGTTGGAATAGGATTCGCGGAGGGGGGAAAAGAGAGAGAGGGGCCGGCCCCCTCTCCTTGTCCTATTCGGACCAAGGGAGGGGAGGGGCGCGCGGCCCATGAGGGGCTGCCTCTTCTCTTTTCCACTAAGGCCCATCATGGCCCATATAGCTCCCGGGGGGTTCCGGTAACCTCCCGGTACTCCGGTAAAATCCCGATTTCACCCGGAATACTTCCGATATCCAAACATAGGCTTCCAATATATCAATCTTTATGTCTCGACCATTTCGAGACTCCTCGTCATGTCCGTGATCACATCCGAGACTCCGAACAACCTTCGGTACATCAAAATGCATAAACTCATAATATAACTGTCATCGTAACCTTAAGCGTGCGGACCCTACGGGTTCGAGAACAATGTAGACATGACCGAGACATGTCTCCGGTCAATAACCAATAGCGGGACCTGGATGCCCATATTGGCTCCTACATATTCTACGAAGATCTTTATCGGTCAGACCGCATAACAACATACGTCATTCCCTTTGTCATCGGTATGTTACTTGCCCGAGATTCGATCGTCGGTATTCCAATACCTAGTTCAATATCGTTGCCGGCAAGTCTCTTTACTCGTTCTGTAATACATCATCCCGCAACTAACTCATTTAGTTGCAATGCTTGCAAGGCTTAAGTGATGTGCATTACCGAGAGGGCCTAGAGATACCTCTCCGACAATCGGAGTGACAAAACCTAATCTCGAAATACGCCAACCCAACATGTACCTTTGGAGACACCTGTAGTACTCCTTTATAATCACCCAGTTACGTTGTGACGTTTGGTAGTACCCAAAGTGTTCCTCCGGTAAACGGGAGTTGCATAATCTCATAGTTATAGGAACATGTATAAGTCATGAAGAAAGCAATAGCAACATACTAAACGATCGGGTGCTAAGCTAATGGAATGAGTCATGTCAATCAGATCATTCTCTTAATGATGTGATCCCGTAAATCAAATAACAACTCATTGTTCATGGTTAGGAAACATAACCATATTTGATTAACGAGCTAGTCAAGTAGAGGCATACTAGTGACACTTTGTTTGTCTATGTATTCACACATGTATTATGTTTCCGGTTAATACAATTTTAGCATGAATAATAAACATTTATCATGATATAAGGAAATAAATAATAACTTTATTATTGCCTCTAGGGCATATTTCCTTCAGTGTACTCCCATTTAGATATGTGCACAAGCGATGTATCAAGATTCAAATACCGAGTCAATCAACCAAGAATGTACGGAACTAACAGACATATAAACACTTATAGAGTATATGGATCAATAATATCAACTAACATACATGAGCCAGGTCGCTGTACTTTTTTTGGCTACAACAGCATCCTTTTTTTAGCCAGCATCTTGGCCCTTTCCGATGCGTGCCACTTATGGTCCATCTATACTAGTATTGCTGAATGCACATTCAGCCCGATTGGCATATTTGTAGGTCTGGCACAGCAATCCAAATGAAATGTCTCCGAGTCTTATCAATTAATACAGACTTGTGCTCAAATAAAACTACAAACAAAAAAACAAAAATAATAATTATTACATGATCTCTAAAACAAATGGTTTGATTGATTACATGAACAGACAACACAAAGGTTATTCAACTATGGAAAGAATATTTCACCTATGATTTACCAAGTAGAAATTTAATTTCCTTTTTTCCTTCAGGACCTTAACAATCTGGTCAGTCTCAGCTTGCTTCGTTTTGAAATCCACCAAATATTTAATGGTTGTCTTGAGTACTGCTTGTAATTGTGCTGTTTGCTTCCTCAACATGTCAACTTTATCTCTAAGTGCAGAAGCAGAATCTCTTTCTACCACTATTTTAGCCTCTAGAGCATCAGTAGTTGGCAATTCATAATGCACGATTGGGCCGGTGCCACTGCTGTGGGATGATGCAACATCCATGGGGACCTCGCTCTTTGATCTTGGGCTAACCTGTTTTGCCATTAAAGTTCCGATTGGATTCAGAAAAGTTGAAGTTAGCAAAACATCTCAACTGGGAGTTATAACAGCAAACCAGTTAAACAAACAAGGAATTAAAGAGTTTCAATTGGATGCTGAAAAGTAGTTATTAACATCATTGTAACCCGCTGTTGCAGCAGCAAAGCAGTTAAACAAACAAGTAGATATTTAAGTTAAGGCAAACAGGTAATTCTTAATAGTAAGTATCAAACACATAGATAGGCGCAGTCTACAATATGATTAACATGATGTGCCATTATGTAATCAGTAGCAAACTAAATTAAGCCAAGCAACGTAATTGAACAATTTTGCAATAAGTGGCTAACTAAAATTCCGAGAAGCAGGTAACTGAACTTATGCTAGTTCTTTGTACAGGCACACTGCAACTTCTTTTTCGCTTACATGGTTGTACGAAGGAGTCCATGGCATCAATTGCTTGGATACGCAGTCCTAATACTTCTTTCTTCCCACATTGCATGGGTAAGTCGAATGGTTAATCTGATAAGATGGTGCGTCCTTGATATGTTATATGAGGACGTGTAGTCAGACTAGTTGTAGCCAAACACATCACACTGGCTTTTACTGTATATTTCATGCGATTACTTTTGGCATATCGAGATCTAAGCAATCTACAATAGGATGAAAAGACTGGCATCCTTCACATTATTGGCGAACTCAGTTCATAGAAACAAGCAATTCAACCATTCTGTGGGTAAATCAAAAGCACCACTGGAATATTTTTCACTATCCAATCATACACGCAAAAAGGGGCGACGCCACCATAGGGGCTGGTATGGGTGGCCGCCTCAGGTGGCTGGAAAGTGTGCACCTAGTTTGAGTCGTCCAGGTTGGCCCATTCTAGTTTTGTTCGTCCCAACGCACGAGCAGGCAATGTAAAAAATGAAGAAAAATGTTTCAATTTGGATGGGCCAAAAACATAAGTGCAAGGCAGGCCCTATAGCAGGCTCGCGGCCCAAATGAGCGCCTCCCATATCGATCGACAGCAGGAAAAATCCCAATTCATTCGCTCCAGCCTCAAGTCTGGTTCGCTCCTAACCTAGCCGCCGCTGGATAGACCGACACGGCACTTCCTCGCGCCCTCGTTGGAGGGCGGTCGCCGGGCTTCAAGCGAACGGAAGGACAAGAAGATGAAGATCCAACCCTGGGTGTAGCCTGCGTGGGAGGCAGCAGCGGCAGCACGGGCATGGCATCGAGCTTGCGCAAACGGACAATCGCTAATTGCAAGAGTAGCATGCGCAACGAGCAGGTACATCACATCCCTGATTATATCTAATTCAACTCTTCAATTTCTGGCCAATAGTTAAACCTGACGGTGTTGTAAAACTGCTTGTATGTAGGGAATCTATGAGAAAATGAAACCAATTTCTACTTATTTTATAACTCCCCCAATCAATACTGAACTGACTGAATCTGATGTATCTAATCAAGTTTCCGATGCAAACATACAAGCTCATGTTGTTCATGAGCCTGAAGTGTCTAATGAACAGACTGCTAATGAAGGATTTGATGCAAAAATTTTACATGCTCCTGGTGATGAACATATAGTGTCTAATGAGGGATCTAATGCAAGCATTTTGCAAGCTCATTGAAGGATTTAGTGTCTAATGATGATCTACTATGTTGAGAGAGACAGAGATTTGCAGGCATTGATGACAAGAAAATTATAGTGCATTTTCATAGCTTGAGGAAACATCGAGGCCATCTACCAGAAAGTCCCCGTATCATGACAACATAGTATAAATACTTTTCTAATCTGTTGTTTGAAACTATTGGCATACTTGTGCATGATAGATATATTGATATGCAGTTTGCGCACTGGTTATACGTGCAATTACACTTTGATATTTTCAGCCAGAGAACGAATAATTCAAGCAGGTACAGACCATGTTTGTAGTCCTTGTACACCATGTTGCATTTTATGTTTTTTGGTGCTTGCATCATTTAGTGTTTATAATCTGAACTACTTTGGATCATTAGCTGGTTTTCAAAGTGCATGTAGCTTCACATTTCTCTAGTTATGTTGATTTCCGGAGTGCAAGTGCCTTGGTATTTTTTAAGTTAAATGTTCGCCCCTGGTAACTTGAATTCGTCGATCAGCCACTGCACACAAATCATACACGAATACCAGTACGAATTAAATGAAATGCAGGGACTTACGCTAGCTCATTGTACAGGCTCACTTCAGCTCTGATTGCGCTTGGGATGTTCCATGTACAAGTTCATGTTACCACTTGCTTGGATGTGCAGGACTTGTGCTCCTTGCATCCCCCTCTGCATTTTTGACACGGCGAATGGTTGATCAAATAAGAGGAATCGACCTTGATGTTGTACCGGAGGACAGATACTCACAAGGTTATACGGGTGTGCAAGATGTGTACCAGATCCCGTAGCGCCGTCATGCTTCGCTAAAATATGGATTTGCTTGTTTCAGATGATATCTCCAGAAGAAATAAGAGTTAAGGTCAGAGTTGCATAGGCGTGTAAGCTAAGAGAGCAGTGAAAGGATATCCAAACATCGTTGGAACAATGCACAAGGGAGTGATGTGTGGATACCTAGTTCGGGCCGGCGTTTGGGCATGCTCGCCTAGCTAGAGTCCGGGTCACTTCAGAGCCGTTGAGGGTGATGCGCTGGCGTTGGCTGGCCATGCACGGATGCAGATCTTGAGTGGCAGCGGAGCGCTACGATGCGGTGGATGAGACCGTTGGTGAAGCCCCAACGGCCTCGGGGGGCGGAGGTGCGATGATGTGCTCGATGAAGTAGCCCCGGTGAGCTGGGAGACGGCGTCGGTGAAGCGCACCTGATGCAGTGGAACTCGGTGTCTGTGAGGCACGTCGGTTGCGGCGGCCGACGTTGTCGGTGGACCACCCGGTGTGGTGGACGACGGCGTAGATGAGGTAGCTCCGGTGCGGTGGTGAAGCGCGACCGTCGTCTTCGTCGTCGTCGTTCAGCACAGAGGTGGGGAACGGTGGGGAAAGAGACGAGATGAGGGGCGATTCGAGGGTTGGCGGCGAATTACGGATTTGAGCAATCTGGGCGCAGAAGGAGACGGTGGAGAAGAGAGATTTTGCAGGGCTGGAATTGGGGCCGCCAGATATTTCAATCCGAAATGTGGAAGCGCGAACTTATATTGTCGTCGTCCTTTTTTGGGGGGGGGTGGGTGGCTGGGACTATGCTTCGGTGCCTTAAGGCACCTGCCTTTGTGTCCATGACATATGGGCCCAACAGGTGGCTGGCCCACATGTCAGTGACGCAAAGGCAGTTGCCTTTAAGGCACCGAAGCAGCGTCCACAACGACACGACCTTGGTTTGCCTGGTGTGCCTACATTTGAGAATGCAAACGAATCTTCTTTCATTTGCAAACGAATCTGTATGTATTACCACCGTGTTTTCCTTGCAATAATTAGTCATTCGAAACGAGATACTCCATCCGTTCACTTTTGTAAGTCGTTTCAAACAACTTAAAATGAACTGTTTTGCACCTTGTCTGAAATGTCTTCAAGGTCTTATAAAAGTGAACAGAGGGAGTACTATAAATTAATTAATGAGGAGTTATTTGAAAAAAAATCAAAACGGTACCCATGCTAACGTGGATTAGAGTGTGTCTCACATAATTAGTTATTTGAATTAGAGTGTGTGTCACGTAGTTAGTTATTTGAATTAGAGTGTGTGTCACGTAGCGATCTCCAATTCTAACGTGGATTTCGCATTTCACTGTATCCATGCTACTTTTTTTAATACAAATGCATATGTATATGATGAACACCATGGTAGTGAGAAAACTTTTGGATGGATTCAAACATATGACCTACAGAATAGCACAACAAACTGAGTCAATGTCAACTTTTTGAAACTTAGTATGGCACGAATTCGAAATAATTACCCGTATGCCTGCTCCTCGGTTCAAATCTTACAATGTACACCGAATTGAAACATCGATATTAAGTCTCGTACTATGTACATTCAAATGTTGTTTTTAGCCCCCCCCCCCCCCCCCCCCCCCGCGCACAAACGCTACATACTTCCTGTATCGGTCAATCTTCCTCTATTAACCACCTTAGGATGCTACCGGTTTCCAACACACGTTCATTCTTTCTCTCCATGTTTCGATCTCTAAGTCTCTCAACTACACAACCCCTTTTTCTACTCTGTTACCAAATGTATTTACCTCACACACCCGCCATTGCACCCCATGCCGAGCTCTCTCTCTCTCTCCCCCCTCTCCCTCTCACCCTCTCGCGCTAAATACATGCATTGCCTATCTAGCCCCCCAACCTCTCATGCATGCGCACGCATGCACGTTGTATATCTAGGTCACTCCCTCGAGACTGTCTCACTCTTTCTTCCACATGGCGGGCCACACTCGCTAAATCTCGCTCTATTTATCCGAGTCTCGTTTAACCTCGTTTTCTTTCACACACAAATGATATATCTCCCTGTTCGGGCCTCGATCGACACACTCTATACTCTCTCACGCAGATTGTCTATCTAGGTCAGTCCATCCAAGATGCCACCACTCTTTTGGCCTCATGGTGGGCCACGCTCACTCAATCTCTCTCTCTCTCTTCGTATGTCTCGATTGACCTTGCTCTTTCTCGGACAAAAAGATATATCACCATGTTTGAGCCCAATTCGACCTATTCACATTGTATACTCTCTCACGCACATCATCTATCTAGGTCACTCTCTCCAACCCGTCTCACTCTTTCGATCGCACGGCGACCCTATGTGATCGGTTGACCTTGCTTCCTCCCACGCACAAAATATATCTACTGTAACACCCCGGATGTAACTTTCCCAATTTGTACTCCAACCCTTGCCGTTTCCGGCGTTAAGTTATATTTATTTCCTCGGGTTCGGGTTTTGTCTCTGTGTGTTGTTTTCGTTTTTCATGCATCTCATATCATGTCATCATGTGCATTGCATTTGCATACGTGTTCATCTCATGCATTCGAGTATTTTCCTCGTTGTCCGTTTTGCATTCCGGCGCTTCGTTCTCCTCCGGTGGCCATTTCTAGCTTTCTTTCGTGTGTGGGGATTAAACATCTCTGGATTGGACCGAGACTTGTCATGCAGCCTTGGTTTACTACCGGTAGACCGCCTGTCAAGTTTCGTATCATTTGGACTTCGTTTGATACTCCAACGGTTAACCAAGGGACCGAAAAGGCCTCGTGTGTGTTGCAGCCCAACACCCCTCCAATTTGGCCCAAAACCCACCAAACTCTGCTCCATGTCCTAGAGCGTTCGATCACGATCGCGTGGCCGAAAACCGCACCTCATTTGGACTCTCCTAGCTCCACTTATGCCTATATATACACCCCCCGTTTTTCGGATCTTCCCCTACCTCCGAACCCTAAAAGATCCCCGCGCCGAGCCGGACACGTCCGACCCGGCCGGACAAATCGCCACCCGCCACCGCTGCCACGCGGCGCGTCCTCGTTGGCCCGCGCCTCAGGCCCACTTCGCCGCCGCCGCCAGCCCGTGGAGCCCGGGGCGGGCCCTCCCGGCCCGCAGCCGCCGCCTCCCGTGCCCGCATCGCCCCGCCGCCAGGGACGGCCGCGCCGCCGTTTTCCCCCTCCCGGTCGGCCACCGCGCCGCCATCGCCGGCCGGCGCCGCCACGCCGCCGCGGCACGCCTCCCGCCGCCGCCTTCAGCCGACCCCGCCGCCCCTTGCCACGGAGGAGCCCGCCACCTTACGCCCGGGCCGGCCTCGCCTCCCTCTTCCTCCGGCCGACCTCGCCCCGGCCATCTTCTCCGGCGACCTCGAAGAACTCCGGCGAGCTTCTCCGGCCGACCTCGGTTCCTGTGCAGATATGGATCTGAAATCTTCAGGGTTGACTTTTCACTCCCGAACCCTAATTTTTATGCAATCTTTGACTGATGATATCTCCGCATCCGTAGCTCCTATTTGGGCATATAATATATCAAAATCTTCGTCTCGACGAGTACATCATTTCATTCCATTGCATCATTTTCATTTGAGTTCATTTTGATGCGCAAAATGCTGTTAGAAGGAGGCTTCGTGAGTTAATTGTCAGATCTGCTAGTTCACCTTAGACTTTTGTCATTTTTGCCATGATTATTGTGTGCATGCCATGCCTGTGAGTCCTTCATATGTTTTGTTAAGCATTTTGTCTTCTTTCCAGAGGTACAACCCATGCATTTTTAGGATGTGTGTGGTGACTTGTGCAAGCTTGCAAAGTGAGGCACCCGGTAAATCTGTTTTCAGGGACTTAGTTGTTTTCACTAAGTCTGGGATATTTTAGTTCATGATGCCATATGTTCAGCTTGTTTCCTAGTGATCCGTGCCTCTTTTGAGGATGATCAGTAAAGGAGTTTTGTTAAACATGTTATGCTCTATCCATCCATGTCTTTGTTTGCAATTATGGAGCAACATAGCTTGAGTCAATCGAGCTCTACTTTTGCTTCATGGTGAATCTGGGCAGATCGTCAACTCGTTTGCGATTTTGCCGGCGTTGTTGTAGTTGATCCGTGCATGCCATGCCATTGTTCTTTCCATGTATAGATTGTATTTTGTGCCTTCTTAATGGATGTATGCTTGCCTTGCTGTGACTTGCACCATGGTGAGTGCATCGAGCTCTTTTACATGCCTTCGTGAGTTATATTTCAGCATGTCTCAGTTTTCACTAAGTCTGAAAACTGATTGTGTTTTATGCTATGTTCGTGTGCCCGTTAATATATTTTGTGAACCCTTTTGGCCCCAGGTCACTTTGGGTCTTTTGTTAAGCTTGTTGAGTAGCTCCATGCCATGTTCTTGCTTGTCATGTTCAGGTCATGTATCATGTTGTTTTGCTGCTTCGAAGAGGGCTTCGTGATCTGAAATTTCAGACTAGTGTTAATTTCACTAAGTCTGGAATCTGTTTTGCATTTGCGTTTTTGCCATGCTTGTTTGAACCTCTTAATGGATGAATTGGCCGTGGCTCAGTGCTAGTCTTTTGTTAAGCATCTTGTGTGCATCCCTGCCATGTATTTTGTCGTATTGTTTGGTGGCTGTAGCATGTTCATTTCGTTGCATTTAGATGCCTACTTGCTGTAAATCGCAGACCGGTGTCATATCTTAAAACGCTTGCCATTTCCAAACCGTAACTCCGATTCCAATGATCTTTATATCGTTTTCAAGCGATTTCATCCCCTATATCCAGTGGCACCCTTGGAATTCCAAGTTGAGGCCAGGTTCATGCATTTCCTGTCATATCTTGCTTTTTGCATCCCGCATCGCATTCCGTATAGCATATCATCATTTCATCATATTGCTTGGTCTTGCACGTGGTTGATTGTATCCTTGTTGCTTGTTTGTCTTGTTGGGTAGAGCCGGGAGACGAGTTCGCTACCGAGGAGCTCGTTGAGTTTGCTTGTGATGATCCAGTCAACTCTGACAACTGTGCAGGCAAGATGATCATACCCTCGAAGTCACTACTATCTTTGCTATGCTAGTTTGCTCGCTCTTGCTATGCCAATGCTACGATGCTTACCTTTTGCTTGTCAGCCTCCTAATTTCCATGTCAACCTCTAACCCACCTTGTCCTAGCAAACCGTTGATTGGCTATGTTACCGCTTTGCTCAGCCCCTCTTATAGCGTTGCTAGTTGCAGGTGAAGATTGGAGGCCGTTCCTTGTTGGAACATCTTTTATTTACTTGATTGGGATATCATTATATTGCTATGTTATCTTAATGCATCTATATACTTGGTAAAGGGTGGAAGGCTCGGCCTCTCGCCAAGTGTTTTGTTCCACTCTTGCCGCCCTAGTTTCCGTCATATCGGTGTTATGTTCCCGGATTTTGCGTTCCTTACGCGGTTGGGTTATAATGGGAACCCCTTGATAGCTCGCCTTGATTAAATCTTTTCCAGCAATGCCCAACCTTGGTTTTACCATTTGCCACCTAGCCTTTTCTTTCCCTTGGGTTCTGCAGACTCAAGGGTCATCTTATTTTAAACCCCCCGGGCCAGTGCTCCTCTGAGTGTTGGTCCAAACCGTCAGCCGCCGGTGGCTACCAGGGGCAACTCTGGGCTGGCCTACCGGAAGTTTAGACAATCTGAGTGTGCCCTGAGAAAGAGATATGTGCAGCTCCTATCGGGATTTGTCGGCACATTCGGGCGGTGTTGCTGGTCTTGTTTTAACCTGTCGAATTGTCTTGTTGTACCGGGTTACCGAGTCTGATCGGTGTGTCTCGGGTGGAGGTCTATTCCTTCGTTCACCGTGAGAGCTTGTCATGGGCTAAGTTGGGACTCCCCTGCAGGGATTAAACTTTCGAAAGCCGTGCCCGCGGTTATGGGCAGATGGGAATTTGTTAATGTCCGGTTGTAGATAACTTAAACCTTAATTGATTAAAATGAATCAACCGTGTGTGTTGCCGTGATGGCCTCTTCTCGGCGGAGTCCGGGAAGTGGACACGGTGTTGGAGTTATGCTTGCGCAGGTTGTCCTTCTAGATTCTCGCTCGCGCTTTGCCTCCTCTTCTCGCTCTCTTTTGCGTATAAGATAGCCACCACATATGCTAGTCGCTTGCTGCAGCTCCACATATATTTGCCTTATCCATTCCTATAAGCTTAAATAGTCTTGATCGCGAGGGTGCGAGATTGCTGAGTCCCTGTGGCTCACAGATACTATAATTCCAGATGCAGGTCCAGGTGATTTCGCTCCAGGTGATGAGTACGAGCTCAAGTGGGAGTTCGACGAGGACTCTCAGTGTTATTATGTTTCCTTTCCCGATGATCAGTAGTGGTGCCTAGTTGGGGTTTGATTCAGGGCCTTGTCGCATGTTGGGTTCTTTTCTATTTTGGCGCCGTAGTCGGGCCATGAGTGATTGTTTGATGGATGTTATTTATGTACTCTGATGTGACGTGGCGAGTGTAAGCCAACTATGTATCTTCCCCTTTTATTACATATTACATGGGATGTTGTAATGATTGCCTGACTTGCGACATTGCTTTCAATGCGGTTATGTCTCTAAGTCGTGCCTCGACACGTGGGAGCTATAGCCGCATCGAGGGCGTTACATCTACACGTCTTCACTTACTGGTGGGTTCCATGTGTGCTCTCTCTCTCTCTCGTCCCCTTCTGCGTTTAGACGCACAGGCATACAGGAAGAACTCGCGGGCAATGTTGCCGTTGACCATATCTAGACGCGTTCACAAGTCACGGCACCAGTTTCACGTACTAGGAGCACTAGTCAGTGTGTACGTGCAATGCACGTTAATTTGGATGTATATTAAGTGCATGCAGATATTAACTACTAGGATATTATTCGTGTGTTGTCATGTGATTAGCACTATTTTTGGCATGAAATTAACTGCACGCTAAACGTGTTGAGCGCTCGACATTGAAGCAGTCTAGGTCGTTGGATGACAAGGAATACATGTGGCTTGATGACGTTTTATATTTAATTTGATACAGCTCTAGCAGAACATTCAATCGATCAAACCATACATTTCGTTCAGTCTGACTCCGACTTTAAATTATACGACGATCGATATAAAATAAACGGAAATGATAAACGTTCGGATTTTAAGCATGGCAATACGAATGTTTTTCATGGCAAATTTAGATTACGCGGCTGCGGCGGGGGCATCTCGCGGTGGGAAGCGGCTCCTCTGCCGTGCTCTGTGTGTCGTCGGGCCACTGACCGATGGCGATGGCGGCGTCTTGCGCCGTTGTTGGCGTACTCCTGGACGTTGGCCTAGCTTCAAGGAAGGCCAAAATGTTCTGGACTTCGGAGCGAGTCGACTGGCGGGAGGAGGCGACTGGCGTTGGTGCAAGAAAGCGGTCGACGGCGGCCATCCATGCCGCTGAGGGGGGCACTGGCACCCGTGCGGGGACAGGCGCTATCAACGGCGCGGCGGAGACATTCGTGTGCACGGGCACCGGCACGGGCGCGCACGTCAGTGCACGCGCAGGCGCAGGCGCTGGCAGGTGCACGGGCACCGGCACAGGCGTGCGCGTCAGTGCACGTGCAGGCGCATGCGCTGGCAGGTGCACTGGCGTGTGAAAGTCGGCGGGCACCTCATGGAACCCCGTGGGATCAAGCTCGGCGACAATGTGCAGCTCCCAGCCCATCAATGCCACGGGGATGGGCGTTGGCGCAGTCGGGGCGACGGGAGCCGGAACGGGAGCGGGGACAGGCGCGGCGTCTTCCCGCAAGGCCAGTTCAAGCTCGTCCCAAAGCGCCTTATGTTCTTGAGACTCGGGCTAGGTGTCTTCCTCAGGAAACTGGTACACTAAGGGCAGACCATCGTGATGCGGCATGGCGTACATTTAGGTTAGGCTAGTTGGAGGTAGACGATAGGAGAATCAGAGAGGAAGAGAGAGGATTGTAGCGATACTCCCTCCTTTCCGATTTATAAGGCTCAATTTAAAAATCTCACCAACCAAGGTAGATGGTGAGTGGTGGAATACTTTTTGTAGTTTGCAAAAGCACCCAATTAATGCTCTTGTTTTTCTCAAAAAATATGTTTACCAATGCATTAATTGCAATGCATGCATGCATAAATTACATGCATTGATCAATTTTCTCTTAATACTTGCATACAATGATTTAATTTACCTTGGAATCTGAACATGTGATGGGAAACAACAAAATTGAGCCTTATAAAATGGAAAAACTAATATTTTGAGATAAGCCCTATAAACCGGAAAGGAGGGATTACCGGGTAGTGCGGGGTTGATTTTAAACTGCGGCGCCAGCGACATTAAAAGTGGGAGCAGTTGGGACGACGGTGGGCGGCGCAGCCTGGTCAAAGGGCTCGCCTCCCGGTGAGCCTGCAGAGCGGTCTGCTCGCACGCCTCCCTGACAGCCGGCGCAACGGTCTGCTCGCACGCCTCCCGTCGACTCACACGCTTGCTTGGACGGCACCTGCCGATTGCCGATGAGAAGCGGGGACTCGTGGTGGCACGTAAACGCCCACGGTTTCAATAGTGAAAGCGTTTGCCTTAACGTGACAGGTCTTTCTTCCAAAATACCTTGGCTCTTCATTTGTGCAACTTGTCATAAGCAGCTTGTCTCAAATTGAAGAAAAAACTTACAAAATAATATTTGTGCCATATCACGTGACCATGCTTAGTTTCAAGAATTTATGCTCACTTTTGGATTTTCAGAAATTTAAGATCCAAGATTCGAAACAATATCATCACCTGCATCATGCAATAAATTTTCAAGTCGTACATCTGTCCTGTTGTATTTCTTAAGAAAGGATTTGGTCAAACATTTTGCTTAGTTAGACTTCAGACAAGTTATATATGCAGAGTAAAAGGATAATCCCTCCGTACCAGTGCATTGCCTGATATATTAACTCAAGTAATAGGCACGAACAAACGGGCTCAATTCTGTGCTCATCCTGGTGTAGTAGTAGTAGTAGTACTAGGCAATGCAGTTGACGGATGACCTTGATGAGCAGCGACCGAGGGAATTGAACCGTGCTCGACACGGTAGGTAACGTTGTCTAGTTACTAAAGCATCCCTCCGTTGTTCATCGGTAGTCATTATGGACCGGGGACATGAGGGGAATTTCTTAGGGCTGGAATTCTGGCCGCCAGATATTTCGACTTGAAACGCTGAGGCTCGACTGGTTGGGGTAATGGGGTTGCCTAATGTGCGTACCACGCACGCCACCGAAGGACACGAGCCCGCTTTTTTTAGGATCAACACGAGCCAAGGTGTGGATGGTACGCCGTTGGGTCCTACCATTCGAGAATACGAAATGAACCTTTTAAATTGCCGAACGAATCTATGTGTATTACAATACCCGTATTTTCCTTGCAAATACTAATCTCAACGTGGTAATTGATTTATGACGAGTTGTTGAATTAGAGTGAGTTTGTGATATAGTGATCTCAACGTGGATTTCACATTTCATGGTATCCCTAGTACGTTTTCCAATGCAAATTCAAATTTAAAAGATGAACAACATGGAGGTGAGAAAACTTTGTATGTATTAAGCATATGACCACACACACACACACAGAGACACACACGCACGAACACAACAATAATCCAATAAGTATAGTGCATCTATTTTTCCAAACTATGCATGTATGACACGAACTCAAAAATACTCCTTCTATTCCTAAATATTAGTCTTTTAGAGAGTTCAACAAGTGACTACATACGTAGCAAAATGAGTGAATCTAGACTCTAAAATATGTCTATATACATCTGTATGTGCCAGTCCATTTGAAGCTTCTAAAAAGACTAATATTTAGGAACAAAGGGAGTAAAATGTACGACATCCAATGTCCTCAGTTAAAGATTTAAAATGAACATGAAACTGAAACATGAATATTAAGTCTAGTACTATAGTACATGCAAATGTTGTGTTTAGGCAGAGCTATGATTGTCGGGGGTCAACCCCTCTACCTTAGATAAAATTGTGGAGCTCTGTTTAGGGTTGTTTAGATTATATTTGTCCCCACCCTCCCAACCACCGATTGGTTGTGCACCCCCACCCCTCCTCCCCGGGAGAATATCATGTGCCCCCATACCTTAGATGCTATATGCCGATACGAGTTGCTTGGAGCTTGTAGATCTGAGATATAGCAGCTCACATGATGTGTCTTAATATTTTTGCAGGAAACCTTGATGAGTTTGAGAATTGCACACAATTTGTACAAAAACTACTTAGATGCCCTTTGATCCCATATCCAACGACCTCGAAGCTCGTATCACCGTAGCATCTAAGATGAAGGAGGACATCATATTCTCCTGTATGTAAGAATATCATGTGCTACCACACCTTAGATGCTTTGGTGATACAAGCTCTTCGGAGGCGTTGGATTTGTGACCCAACACCTCCTCGGTGGTTCGAATGGTTTTTTGCAGAAAAGCCCCAAAAGAGTTCGGCCACTGCTTACAAGCACAAAGACTGCTCAGATGCCATTGGATCTCAGATCAAACGACCTCCAAGCTCGTATCACCGTAGCATCCAAGCTGCGATAGCACCTTATGTTTTCTCGCACGGGAGAGTATGAGGTGCTCCCGCACCGTAGATTCTATGGTGATACGAGTTCACTGAGATCTAACGGCCCACAATAGGAGGTTTGAATGTTTTTGCAATATACGGCTGATAGAGTTTGGGAAATGCGCAGAAAGTACAAGTACTACGCATGTGCCATCTGATCACTGATCATACGACCTAGATGCTCATATCACCGTAGCGGGTAATTAAGCTACGGGGAGCACCTAATATGAGCACCGGGGAGCCGTTGGATCGAAGATGCAGCGGCACACACGAGGCCTGAATGTTTTTATTTGCAAAAAAACTTTGGAGGAGTTTGGAAATTGCGCTAGTCACTCCTTTCATGCATTGGCATCATACCAAAACTATAAATATGACATTTGAACAATGTTACTTGCCAAATGTTTTTCCAATAACACTAAAATTAATGAACCAATACATAGTTATGTAGTCACAAATTAATGAACAACATTTTCCCTTAATTTCTCTCGCTGAACTCTTACAGTGTCATATTTAGTAAATTATTACCGCCATGTTCTACATGATCTAACGGGGGTGTTTGCTTACGGCTGATGAGGCGGTCCCTTCATATTGTTTCCGAACATTGAAAATCAATGCCTCTCTACAAAATCAACCTTGTAAATAACGTTAATATGTAAGCATGAAACTGTACCTAGGTTACTAAAGTTTGATTCTATGATTTTTTGTGCGCCAGTTGCTCCTTTTCTGTAACTTAGGGCTAGGCCATTTCATTAGTGACGAAGCTTGGACAATGAATTAAAATTATTATGGGTACATTGTGGTTTTATGGCTAAATTTCTAACAATGCCCACCACTGAAGCTGACAATAATGTCAAATCAGCCTATGTTGTTCATCATTAAGATTTTCTGGTGTATGTAAGATTGTGAGCCATGTAAAATAACTAAACTATTCTATTTTATCTATGGTGTCAACTCCGATTTATTAAAAAATAATTGAAACCAACCAACTTCATGCCAAGCTGGTAAATATATTAATTGGGGCTAGCTCCCAAGCCATACTCTTGCAATTTGTGGCTATATATAGTCCACTATATAAAGATTACAACGTAGCTACACAAGCATCGAAAAACACAAAGGATGGATACAATTGCTTCAGCTTGACTGAATTTTAAAAGGTTTCTATATACCTTTTCGAGTCGCCATCGATATATATATATATGGGAAGGCATAATCGAGAACATTAAAAAAATACATCGTGATGTTCTGGGTTTAACGGAGATTAAAATGACTTGTTTGGGTGACGTCCATACAACAAGTTATCCAAAACTTTGGGTGACATTTATGAATATGTTGTAAAAAGATAAACTCTTCTTGCACTAGTGATCATAGAAAGCATGAACGAACTTTGGCTAACTAACTTTCTGAGGCCACACTGCATTTGAACCCCTCCAGGCACAAATTATTGAGACGGTTATTGTGCCTGAGACATCTGGCCACCCATTCAAGCACTTTGATTAGCACTATGTTGTCCTCCACGAGGATTGAAAGCAGACTCCCCCTACTTGTGCATTCATCAGACCTCTTTGAAGCTACACATGTGATTGCACTCCAGCACCATGTGAAAGATTTTGAATCCCGCTGAGCCCCATGATTCCGCACCTGCAAACTGGATCTGATGGATACCTTGGTTCCGCGGTTGCTCCTATGGACCAGGTGGAAATTGCAAAGTTTTGCAAACAACTGAGATCGCTGAAGCACGTTGATATCATTGTGAGGCCTGTCAAGCTAAAGAAAGAATACCAAATCCACAAGTGTTGTGATGTGATGCAGCGATGGCGGGCGTTTGGTTACGATCCTAGGCATTATCATCGCAAACTTGTTGGATAGTTCTTTCACTTCCCAGCAGCGCTCGAATTGATGAAACCGAGCATTACCAGGAAATCCTCTCGCTTTTCTCCAAGTCCCCCAAGCTTGGTTGTTTGATTATAACCCTTTACTCCCCGTTCAATGTATTTTCTGAACCGGATGGGTCTGCGGACGTTGATGTACCATGTTAGGTTGATAAAAAGTGTTAATGGCCCACGTGGCCCGGCCGGCTCCCTGGGCTCACGAACCGGGACCAATGGGGGCATTGGTCCCGGTTCTGGACTGAACTGGGACTAATGGCCTGACCCGGCCTGGACCAAAGCCCTTTTTTCTACTAGTGAAAAGTGTTTGAACCGCGTGGTTCAGACCGGATTTGATGCATACTAGGCTACTAGCATTGGAGTTGCCCTAACCTTTCCATATGCAAGCATCATCATCACTAGTTTAATCATACAACGAGATAGTCCCATGGTTCGTTTCAGCGGCCACCGACGGGAGGCACGTGCGACGTTGTTTGTCCACTATTATTAAACAATCAAACAAGAACTTTCTTACGTGCACCCCGTAAAACATACACGGATTCATTATGACCGCATGATTAAGCCCAGTAAACTCAATCTAACGGCTAGCCTTAACCTAATCCATTCTCTGTGTGCACTTAACAATTTACATTGACCGACCGTGCTTCACCATATGAAACTCCATGTCCGATCAATTAGGAAACTATAATCATGATCGCGTTTTCTTAGGAAACTAATCACGATCACATCTTCTTAGGAAACTAATCACGATCACGTTTTATTAGGAAACTAATCATGATCGCATTTTTTAGTGCTTTGGATTTTTAGCTTTGGATTTTTAGTGCTTTGACACTTCGTGCAGAATGAACTAAACATTTACATGTCAAGAGCATCTTGATGCATATAAAGAGTAAACAGAGGCATGAAATAACGAGTTGTATGGGTTGATTTATACTCTCCAGTTTTATGTACGTTTGTGACTGTGTGTACCAGACATGAACATTCATCGTTTCATGCGTTGTCAAGCTTTCCTATACGCCACGAGACGCAAAGCAACCTTTTATCTACCACATGTTGGCATCTACTTGAAATGCAACCAATAATTATACGTGCGTTGCACGTGAACACTTACTAGTTGCAGAGAAAAATGAGAAGAAAAAAAAAGGGTTTCCACGCGTCTGGCCAGTTGGTCTAAAATCGGGCTGGCCTGCTGGAGCCTGGTCCTCTCCCAGAGCATTGTTGATTGATTCACGGGAAGAGCGAGACGAGACGCCAAGAAGTCGGGCAAGTCGTGAGGCCGCCTGCCTCCGCCCGCCCAGGACTCGATCTCGATCCCCGTCCTCCTGCCCGCGAGCCAGATTGGACGCCGCGGGAGCGCCCAGATCCCGCCATGAATCCCGAGTAGTAAGTCCCTCCCTCCTCTGCTCCCCCCCCCCCCCCAGCAGTTCCGATCGGGGTCGGGGCTTTTAGGGTGAGATGAGATCTCGCTGGATCTGGCGCGGGGGAGAGTTGACCCTCGATCCCAGCAGATTCGTCGCGTTTTTTTCTTTTCTTGCTTGGTCTGGATCGCGTCCGCGAGGGGAATGCCACCCAGGAGAGTTTGTTTAAATTATTAGGTGAAATTTGAAGCGTAATCGTTTGCTCTATGGACCTATCTTGCTGGATGCCGCGGGGTAGATGCGCTTCATTTTGATTAGTGTTTCGAGGGGCTGTTTATTGTGGATTTCAGGTTTCTACTACGGAGTACTATCTAATGGCAGTAAAAGAACAGGCAATTTTGTCTGCACAAGGAGGATAGGTCTATTTTGGTGAATTATGCATGCTAATATCACTTGCACCATCTCTAGTTTCGCAATCACTTTGTTGAGTCTCATGTTTTTACTCCCAAAAAGGAATGAAAGAAAAAAACATTCATATCCTACTTGTTGATACTGTTTGGCTAAATTATGGGTCAGTTGATCGGATTTGCATATTTCTAGAATGCACCAGTCTGCTCAACATCCTTTACATGCACGACCCAATGCTTGTTTGTTCGTGGGCTGATATAACTGTTCGTTCGGTTACTGCTCTAACTGTGGTTGCACTTCACTCATTCAATGTTACAATATCATTGTATCTGAATGCTGCAAGGGGAACTATTTTACATTCTTTCACACGCTAGTCCATAGGGATCAAAGGGATCTATTAGCCTAGCAAAACTGACATTTTGGCTGAGTATTAAACACTAAAATATCTCTTCATCTGTCGCTGCCTAGGTGTCTAAGCCTGACAATATTATTCCATCTAATTGTTGTGTGTTATTATCTTGAGAATACATTGCTCTTTGAATTTATTTTCAATCTTCCAAGCCTGGAGATAGTTATTGTATCTTTTATCATCTTTGAAAGTGGTCGGACCCTTCCCCGGACCCTGCGTAAGTGGGAGCTATGTTCACCGGGCTGCCCTTTTTTATCATCTCGAAAATGCCATCACTGCTTGTTTTCTTCTCTGCGCACTGTGTTTGATGGAGACTAACATTCTAATATTTGGCCATGCAGTGATTACCTCTTCAAGCTTTTGCTTATTGGAGACTCAGGTGTTGGCAAGTCATGTCTGCTGTTAAGATTTGCTGTAAGAATCTCTATAGCAAGTATGATCCATTTTGCTATCTTTTTCCCATCTATATATTATAGATTTTCCATGTTAAAATTAGGTAGTTCATGGAATTAACCATTTTGTTTATAGGATGTGTAAGCTGAATCATTACTCACAAATGTTCTAATTTAAATTGCTCAACCTGAATAGTTCATTATTGGTAGCTACATTTTTCCAAAAGATGATGGGCATCCCTAGGTACATCCATTTCAGCGACAAGTAATTCCGTCTCAAATGGATGTATTTAGCTAGATACATCCATTTGAGCGACAAGTAATTCCGGGCGGAGGGACTAGTATATTGTAGTATGCCCTTGAGGACAACTAATTATACTTACTATTAAATTTACCTGTGCTGCTTTGTTTGTTTGCCTCTTTAATATTTTGACTCTTGGCAGGACGACTCATACCTGGATAGTTACATCAGTACTATTGGAGTTGATTTTGTAAGCACATTTATTTTCTGCATAGTGTTTTTTGGCTGCTACAGATCCTTCTATCGAGCATAACTTATTTGAAAAATGTCGACAGAAAATAAGGACCGTGGAGCAGGATGGAAAGACTATCAAGCTGCAAATCGTGAGTCTAGCTTATCTCGTGATTTACGTGATATGCATCTGTTGCTAGTAACCAAGCATGCCTGTGCAAGTACCATTTAGTTGTGATTTTGTTGATGATCTGTAAAACTTCATTGAGACATAATTCTCCCAGTAACCACTATTATTTTGTGGGATGCAAGTCATGATTGCTAGTTGAAGTCGATTGATATGGAACAGACACACTCAACCGCTTCTCCTGAATATATATGAACTCTGTTGTCACTTTGTGGTTCTCTTTAGTCTGTCCAGTTAATATAATTGGACCATTAAAAGTTTTCATTATTTGTCTTTCCTATGAAGATTCATTCTTTCTGGATATTTAGAAATGAAAAATAGATGTAGCTCAGTTTGAACATGAGGGATGGCAGTCTTGCAGCTTATGTGTACGTGCTCTTTAGATTTGGCAATTCCTCTGTTTTTCATCTCCCACTTCAGTTGCAGTGATACAGGCTAGTATTATCCTTTTCAAAGTTATTAAACCCCTTCATTCTACAAAACTTCTTTTTCAGTGGGACACTGCTGGGCAAGAACGTTTTAGAACTATTACCAGCAGCTACTACCGAGGGGCCCATGGGATTATTGTAAGTCCGCTTATACAAACTTCATTTAGTCAGATAACAAATTTACATTTATGATGGCTTGACCGGAATATTCAAATGGTCTTGCAGATCGTCTATGATGTGACAGACCAAGATAGCTTCAACAATGTGAAGCAGTGGTTGAACGAGATTGACCGCTATGCCAGTGAGAATGTGAACAAGCTTCTGGTGGGGAACAAATGTGATCTGGCTGACAAAAGAGCTGTGTCATATGAAACAGCAAAGGTATCCTTGAGTCTCGTGCAAACATAATTTTTTTGTTGTTCACTTCACAATCTGCAGATTCCAACCTTCCATTCCTTGAAGGCATTCTCACTGCTATTTGTCTTTATTTTTATGTACATGTATAGGCATTCGCTGATGAGATTGGCATTCCATTCATGGAGACCAGTGCAAAGAACGCCCTGAATGTTGAACAGGCTTTCATGGCCATGGCTGCTTCGATCAAGGATAGGTTTGGACCCACACTGAAACTAGCATTCATGATGGTTTATATTAACGTGCTAGTCTATGAACTTTAGATGAAGAACTTACTGAAAACAATGGCCTATGTTTCCAGGATGGCGAGCCAGCCAGCGGCAAACAACGCTCGCCCGGCTACTGTACAGATCCGCGGGCAACCTGTCGAGCAAAAGACCAGCTGTTGCTCATCTTAGAAAACCATGCAAACTTGTTGATGCTCCATCACCTTTATACATGTTTTCTTATTTGTTTTTACTTGTTATCGTTATTCTTTTCTTTCTAGTGTACCTGCCTTCTGAAATTGTGTAAGTTGGATGAATATATCTTCTTACATTCGCAGTTGCTTTTATGGTTAACTTGGAGTGACACTGCTGGTCATAGTACTCGATCTGTATCTATACGGTTCTATTACTAATGATATTATACGATAGCCGGTTTCTTTTTTCTTCTCTCATCGAGATACAAACAAAGAAAGGGAGTATGATGATATTTTTTTTTGGTAATTGGAGTATGATTATCTGATCCTGTAATATGGTGACTCCTGAATTATCATTTTGTCAAAAAGTTCACTATGATTATGCTTTCAGGCTGTCGCACATTTCAATGAAGTGAGCACCCTGAATTTGTAAAATTGATCAATTAAAATTTGTAACATTGAGGAGGAGGTCGTCAGCATGAAGTCGTGGGTCTTCACTTTTTCCTTCTTGAGGGATACATTTTCATGGCAACTTTATATTAATATGGCAGTTTTTATTACTTGGCAAATATGGATACATCATTTTTAGATTATACTCTCTCTGTGTCTTTATATAAGGCATATTTGTTTTTTGATAAAATTGCACAATGTAAGGTGACCGGCGGGGCCCTCGAAAAGAGTTATCTTTTCTGCTTAACGGTCTACCAACCCTGAAAACGGTTCAGCCGAAGGTAGGGTCCAGTGGCCGGAAGACTAGTCACAATGGGGAGTAACTTAGACTAGTAACATCACATTTTACTAGGCTATGTTACTACCTCCACGGTGGGTAGTAACATATGTGTATTGTCATGTTATGGTTCATTTATTAGTCTATAGACTCATATTGTCTTGGCACGTGTGATGTTACAGTAACTAGTTAAGTTACCATCATCACCTCTCTCATCATTAAATATGTGCCACATAAGCAAAGTTATCTTAAAAAATGTGATGTTACTCCCACTGTGGCCAGTCGAAGAGCACTGCATGGCGCGCGGTGTCCGGTGCGCCCCTGGCGGCCCATGAAAATTCGGAGGACCGAGTACCGTTCATGATTTATTATCCTACGAAATAGACAAGTTAGACAAGGGGAATTTGTCTTAAATAGTCTATAATTATGTGCCTTGAGAATAGTACACCTTAGATAAAAGAATGGAGGGAGTATCGTAGTGGAGCCTTCTGCTTCACTTCCTCCCTTCCCTAATATAAGGTTTATTTGTTTTTTCAAATAATCAAGTGAGTGCATGTTTGACCGAGTTTTAAAAAAAATATCAATATCCACAATACGAAATTTATATTATTTGTTTCATCATGAAAAGTAGACTCATATGTTATCTATTAGGTATTGCACATGTTATTATTTTATTCTATAATCTTGGTCAAACATTTAAATGATTGACTTACACGGAAACCAATACATCTTATATTCTTGAATGGAGGGTACTAGCTAATCGGGACAGTGGTTAAACAAAATATAAGGAGAATTGTGGAATAAAACGTGCATTCTCATAGACCGCTGTCATGGGTTGGATAGAATTGTCACCATTCAGCATACAATTTGCCTCCACATTTATTTTTGCGGATGCCTCCACATTAACTTGCTACATGCACATGAGCCCATCTCTGAGATCCCGGACTTCCGAAGTACCAACATCTTAAATGAAGGGAATCCCACTGCCAGGAAATAACCCTTGTCGTCTCAAATGATAGCACCAGTTCCTCCTGACTCCCGAGCCACTGTCACTAACAAATGTAGTGTCAACATTTAGTTTAAAGAGGCCTTCTTTTGGCTTCTGCTAGCCATGTCTTGGATTTGCACCTTGGTTCCCTCGGCTAATCCTCCTTCCGAGCCATGAGATTCATATTAATGATAGTTTATCATGCTAAGAAGGAAATAATAATAGAACCGAGCCCCCGTGTCGCTCCCATGTGATCGGCTCGGGCGGACGAGAAAGACCTAACAAAGCCTCCACCACGGATCCTTCTAGTGATGCAGATCTTGCCCGAGTTGTAGAAGATCTGTGTGGTGCACGCTTCGCCTCTGTCGATGGTACATCTGGATTCATTTATGACCCCTGAGTATGGTTATGTCTCCACCCACACTACCACCGCTAGAGACCAACCAATCGCTCGTCTTTGTGGAGCATGAATGGTTGGGCACCTGCTGTCTTCCACTCGCCTAAGCCCATCAGGCAGGTGGTTCCTGCTAGTGACGAGGTTGTGGCATCTAATACATTGACGTCTATTTTTTAGGCTCTCTTCGCTAAACAATTTCAACTAATAACCGAAATGGATGGACCTGACAATGACGGGTTGTTGCCTCATGAAGGGGAAGGCAACCAGGGGCAAGAGCAAGAGGGTTCCCTCTAGCCATCGTGCGTTCATCTTGATGAAGAAGCCTTTTGGGAGCAAAAGTAAGAACAGTGGAACCATAGATAAGGCATCAACGACTGCTTGATGGACGATGTTCGATGTCTTTTTGGTAGGGGTTTCTTTGTGATGTTGCGATTCATTGGTTGATTTGTGGTTATAATGGGTTGGGAGCACATATTTGTCTTTTTGAATGGTCACGGAGATTCATGCTTTGAAAGTAGACAACACATGGTCATACTGTAACGGTTTTCGCCTGATTTTTGTTAATTAATTAGACAATTCTATTCGAGTGCAGTGTTTTGGTGGCTAGTCTCATCTACACCCATGTAGAACAAGAATCACAACAAATTCAAAAAAAATCTATTTTTTTGCACGGTAGAAAAATTATTGCGTGAGGTCCCCTCCAATTTTCATATCATTTAGACATTTGAGTAACTCTCAGCAAAAAAGGCAAGGACAGCGCATGAACAATTAAGTTTTTTACAGACCTCGAATTTGTCTTTTTTGCCTAGAGCCGCTCAGATGTCCAAATGATTCGAAAATTAGAGCGGACATCACGCATCAAATTATCTATCGCAAAAAATTAGAATTTTTTGAATTTTTCTAGTATTTGTGTCGACCTTTTCTTCAGCGTGGGTGCAAATGAGCCTAGGCTCAGAAGTGGATTATCGATTCTACTCTACTTAATTAATTGATGAGACAATTCTTATACTTTCTTTGTGGGAAAAACTTTCGATTTATTCATCTTCAACCATGGTAGTGCAACAAACATTAGAATAATAAAAATTACATCAAGATTCATAGACGACCTAGTGACGACTACGAGCACTGAAATGAGTCGAAGGCGCGCCGCTGTCATCGCCCCTCCCTCACCGGAGCGGGCAAACCTTGTTGTAGTAGACAGTCGGAAAGTCGTTGTGCTAAGGCCCCATATAGAACCAATGCACCAGAACAGCAACCGCCGTCGATGAAGAGTGTATATCTGAAGGATCCAATCCGAAGACACATGAAAACATATGAATGAAGAAAAGATTCGAGAAAATCCACCAAAAATAGATTTGTCGGAGACACACCTCCACACGCGCACCGGCGGATGCTAGACGCATCACCGAAAATGGGGGGCTAGGCTGAGAGACCAACAACCCCTCTCGAAGGAGCCGTGCCGTCTCGCTTTTCTAAGCAGGACACAAAAACTAACGAGACTCGAAAAAAATAATCTAAAAACGGAGCCCTCCCACCGGGCACTGGTAAGGGCTGGGATCCACTCCACCTCCACGACCCTAAGGCCACCGGAGAAGGAGACAGGGCGGGCTGGCGGGAGGCAGACTTGAACAATATTTGGAAGTTTAGATCAGGAATATACTCTCTTCGTCTCAAAATAAGTGACTCAACTTTGTAGTTTTGTACAAAATTAGTCACTTATTTTGAGAGACGTACTAGCATTTTCGCTAAAAACGTGAGAGCAGTTACAGTCTAGTACGTATGGATTTTGTAAATATTTGCGAAAGAATAAGATTTTCAGAGGGTGCGGCGGTGTGCGAGAGCGAGAGGGCAGCGAACACACAACCGACTAGCGGGGCCCACCTGGCGGCCCGTAGATGGCCTGAGAATTCCCCACCTTTGAGATCGGCTTCTTAGAAAACAACCGTGAGATCGGGTTCGGGCAGGCCGCCGAGTCGTCGTCGTCGTCGTCGTGCCCGATCCCCACCCCACCACCCGTCCCGCGCCGGCGGCCCGCCCCCCGGAGATCGGAGCGCCCCACGGGATCCCGACCTCGCCATGAATCCGGAGTAGTAAGTCGCTTGCTCTCGCCTCTCCTCTCCCTCTGGTTGAATCAATTGGGGGGCCGGGGATCTCGCCGGATCTGGCGCCTGATGCCGTCGATTCGCGGGATTCAGTTTGGACGCGACTCCTAGTCCCCTCCTACATTTGGCGGATTTCGACCGTGGCCATGCATGATCTTTGTCATGCTAGGGAAAAGCGTAGGAATAGTACTGTTCGTGTAGGAAGATCTTCCTTGGGTGCGAAGCGATCGCGTGACCGACGCGCCGCCGGGCTCGCCCTCCTCCGGCTCAAACCGCCGGCCGGCGAGAGGTCATTAGGGTAGCGAGAGGACGCAACAGATGGCCTCTGTGCAGGGCAAGAAGATGGAGTTGGGATGAGGATGGTTGTGTGGTGGAGTGAATGTTGCCTGCTAGATGCACACACACACACACACACACACACACACACGGTTGTTTGTACCAGATGATTTTTCCCACATAATCAGAGATGGCTTCGGTGACGATGACAAGCAGGAAGGACCCAGCTGTGATGAACCTTTATTCGTCAGTGGTTTAGCCATGTTATTAGTTTTCCTGTCACTGCCCAATTCCTGTGTTTCTTCATTCCTCTGTTTTGCACAAGAGTTTCTTCTCCATTCCTGTGATTTTCGTTTTTACTGTGGATTGCTGTTACGGAATGTCAATGAAATAATTGGTATCTAGTAAGAACTTGCATTTCTTTTTCCTTTTTTTTGCATGAAAAGGGAAATAAGGACTATGGGGTTGGAGTAGAGTTGATGTTTTGTTAGAAGGATGCCTTTTGCTCTTAAAGGGTGACTGGTGATAGGCCTATGACCGCTCTGAAAACACTTCTCGTTGTTTTATGGACAAGGCATTTTTGGTTAGCATGTTGGTGGTGTGACCCTATGATGCTTAGTGCATCCATATGTACATTCTACAAGCACGATTGGGTGCTTGCTCAATCCGATTGGTGATGTTTTTGTATTGTGCACATGGGTATTGCTTCTGTACCATATGAATGTGCATCATCGCTCATGGAATCGTTCTCTTGGTTAGTGTTGTAGCTGTTGTGTAGCTTCACCATTGGAAACTGCTACTTATCTATTCAGCTTCCTTTTTCTATCTTCTTCTTTTTTCCGAGAAAACGCAAAGACTTTGTGTTTCTTTTCATTGAAAAGTGGGGGAACAGGTTACACGCCTCTTAGGAGGTGGTTTGCGGTTTATCTTTTTTCTATCTCTCTATATAAATTTTCTAACGTGCACTGCTGTACTACAACTGAATCAAATTTACTGAATATTACGTATATAGAATACCAAAATATCTGTCTATGAATTAATGCACAAACTTCTAAGCCTCAAGATGTTGATTCTATCCAATTTTGGTATTAGTTATCTTATATTTATTGATCTTTGTATTGCTGCTCAATGTTCTAAGCATGGATATAATGACTCTCTCATTTTGTTATTATTGCCATGTAAATGTTGTCATTACTTGTTTATTTGGTATAGTAAGTACATTTGATTGAGACTAATATCCTGTTACTTGACATGGCAGTGACTATCTCTTTAAGCTTCTGCTTATCGGAGACTCAGGTGTTGGCAAGTCATGCCTTCTCTTAAGATTTGCCGTAAGAATCCCTATCTAAAGCATGATTTGTCCACTATCTTTTATAGGTCTTCCCTTTTTTAATATGCATCTTCATCTTAAAAGTTTGATACAAGTTGTCTTCGGGATATCATGGAAACTGTCAATTTATTTTTAGCCTCAGTAAACTGTATGATTTCCCACTACTTAATACGAATGAGGAGTTCATTGTTGGTAGCTACTGTTTCTTAACAACATGGAGATGATCCCTATAACATTCTTGTTGTTACTAGTTAATTTACTCTGACCTCCTTAATATCCGACTCTTTTGGCAGGATGACTCGTACCTGGAGAGTTATATCAGTACTATTGGTGTTGATTTCGTAAGTATATTTACTTTCTTGGTCTGAGTGTTGATGTTCTGGCTACCTTAATTGAACTTGTAGTTTTGTTTTCTTCCAACTTTGTCGATAGAAAATACGTACCGTGGAGCAAGATGGAAAGACTATGAAGCTGCAAATCGTGAGTCTATTCTTTCTTTCATTATGTCCAGTATGCATGTACCATCAAATCCAGATTGTCCATCGAATCCAGATTTGACAAAATAGAAGACTTTATCGGGAAACATTTCATTTATAGCCCTCTTCTGTTTTGTGGAGTTTGCTGGATTTTCCCTTTGCACAATATAGCATGCCGTTATTCATCAGTATTTATGTGGTTGTTAGTTGAGGCCAGTTCACAGGAAACAGAAACTCCACTATGCCTGAATATGTAGGCAGTTGCACAACCCCTTTTTACCTTTTGGATTTTTTAGTTCCATCCATTTAAATTACTGTTGAACATAAAGAATAAGAGTAGTTTAGCCCATTAAATTAAATGTTATAAAGTTTCTTAGTTCGCATAAAGAATCGCACTTTCAAGATGTTTTTAGATACCAAAGTGATGCCCATTTTGAACATCATATTTAGGGGCCTGATAGTATGTCATTTAAATACTTGGGTGGTACGGTAGCTCATGCTGCACCTACTGTTGGCATTTGGCGATTCTTCCTTCCTTTTGTGTGACACATTACATTTAGTGATGCAAGATATCCTTTTCCTTTTCTTTAAACCCCTCTTTGGTACCTTTGTTTTTATCAGTGGGACACTGCTGGGCAAGAACGCTTCAGAACTATTACTAGCAGCTACTATCGAGGGGCTCACGGGATCATTGTAAGTTTGTTTATGTGAAATCTTATTTTTATTTTTCACATGCTATTTAACACGCATAAATGTCCACTTTTTATATATTTTGAATACATATATACAAATGGGGTTGCAGATTGTCTATGACGTGACAGACCAGGACAGCTTCAACAATGTGAAGCAGTGGTTGAACGAGATTGATCGCTATGCTAGTGAGAATGTTAACAAGCTTCTTGTAGGGAACAAATCTGATCTCACTGACAAAAGAGTTGTATCATATGAGACAGCGAAGGTACCTTATGCTTTACTCATATCTGCTGAAGCATTCTTTCTGCTCTTTGTGTTTACATTTGGTGTATGCAGGCATTTGCTGATGAGATTGGCATCCCATTCATGGAGACCAGTGCAAAGAATGCCTTGAACGTTGAGCAGGCTTTCATGGCTATGTCTGCTTCAATCAAGGACAGGTGTGTGTTCCCAGACGGTTTAATTAGCACAGGCCATCCTACCAGTACACTTTTTTTTAACTACCATCATTTTACACTTTATTTACTGCTCATTGATGCTCTGTTCGTATAGTATCATAACCAAAATTGCCCTACACTCTTTAGCATGTTGCTGTTAACTGTTCTATGTTATTCCTCACGGTGTTGTTCTATATACACCTCATAGAAAGAGCATATAATTATGAATACAAATCTTGGTTTCCAGGATGGCGAGCCAGCCAGCCGCAAACAGCGCTCGCCCAGCCACGGTGCAGATACGCGGGCAACCTGTCGAACAGAAGACGAGCTGCTGCTCTTCTTGAAATGCAGGCAGCTGCCATCCATGTTACCCAAATGAAGACGCAAACTTGGCCGCGCCATCCTTGAGTCCATGCTTCTACATAGGCCTACTACATCTTACACCTTCATTCCATTCTTTCTAGTGTACTTATTAGCTCTTGAATCGTTGGACTTGTAACACCGGATGGAGTTTGGAGACAGTATCTTCTTCTAGTTGTGTATCTTGAATGGTTATATGTTACGATTTGCAGCTGTTGCTTTTCTTCCCTAAATTTAAGGTGATTTCTACTTTTACTTGACCAAAATGTTCCGTTCTTCAAAATATTATCTGACAGTATGCTTATCTTTGTGGTAAAAAAAGGTCCTGGTTATAGTTTTCAAGGTGACTTGTTGATTGTTGAAGGCAGCATTAGGAATGTGCACAACATGACAAGTTAATTGCCAACATTAAATCAGTTGGGGCATGTTTGGTTGCCTGCATCTTTTGTCTCAGTGGGCCAGGTTGAGTTGCCTGTATTTGTGCTATTGGTATGCAAAGCAGAGCTGTTTTGCTCATCCCGTGGTGGTCTTACACACAAATGCAGCACTTCATATCATACATAACATAAGAACAACATAATACAATTAACAGTACAAATAAAAACAATAGCTAAATAGTTCAGAATAGCTAATTAAACCATAGTTTAAGACATCAAAGGCATCCCATGCCCCTGCACGACCCTAGGGTGTTGAACCCTGAGCAAAATATATAGTTTTGCACTAAGTTGAGCAAAATATACAGTTTTGCAGTAAGTTCAGACGATCAAGCCTAGCCCGGAGAGCCACATGACGAGCAAGTCGCTGTGGATGATTGTGTGGCGCCGACAGAAGTAGTCTCAACTGCTCCCGAGCACCATCTGCCCCTGAAATGTATGGCCCTACACCTAGAACTCACACCACTTGTTGGCAGAGGCTGACAACACCAGGAGGGTTGACGACTGCCATTTCTTTATCACCGTCCTAAAGGCAGGCGGGATGACTAGCATGGTGATCTCTTCCCTGTTCTTGATTTGCATGTAGGACCCGACTGACGCCCGTGTATATAGAGTAAATTGCTCAAAGCCACTACATTTGTGGCTAGAGTACTCTAAAACCACCACTTTTGCCAGAAATCACAATAAACCACCACTTCCGCGGCAAGTGAGTAACAAATCACACTGATTTGGAATTGAACGCATCTAACAGCAAAACTGACATGTGGGACCCGTCTATCCGGGCTGATGTGGCAAAGACTAGTCCTAGTCAATGGTTGACCTGCTAAGGTGGACGGGGGTCCTACCTGTCAGCCACACCTCTTGTCTTCTCTCTCCTCTCCTTCTTCTCGATAAAGCGGAATCCCAGCCGCCACGCCATGGTCGGCGCAGAGAGAAGCAGGCCGCGCCCGCCTAGCTCCCCTCCTTCTCCTGATCCAGCGGAAGCCGCCCGCCGGTGCCGGAGCTCTACGCCGCCGGTGGCGCCACGCCCTGCCTCCCCCATTTCTCCTAGATCCGATGGGATCCCAGCGCCGGCAAGCCAAGGTCGGGCGAACTCCTCCTAGCCTCGACACCCCGCCCCGCTACGACAACCACTGCTGCTGGCCATGGCCAGAGGCGAGATCCTTCCCCTCACGCCACAGGCAACCTCTCCCATCCCTGTCTTCCTCGCGAGCGCTGGCACGAGAGCCACGGGAGCCAGAGGCGGGGAAGGTGTGCTGCTCGCCATGGCAACGCTGGTGGCGGCGACGCACCGGGAACCCCAAGGCGCGGCTAGCGGACTTCTTCGCAGGCTTCGGCTCCGGCGGCGTGCTAGTGGCGCGCGACACCGACGACGCGCGTCGACTCTCTCCCTGTCTTCCTCGGGAGCGCCGGCACGAGAGCCACAGGAGCCAGAGGCGGGGAAGGTGTGCTGCTCACCGTGGCAACGCTGGTGGCGGCGGCGCACCGGGAACCCCAAGGCGCAACTAGCGGACTTCTTCGCAGCCTCCGGCGTGCTGGTGGCCACGACACCGACGACGCACGTCGACTCTTCTCCGCGGAGGACGCGCTAGTGAGTGGGGCGGCCTGGTGAGAGGGGACCGGCTCGCCGTGCGAAGAGGAGGGGCGGAGCTCGTCGAGGTGCGGACGGAGGGGCAACATCGCCGGAGAAGTGCTGGACCGACGGAGTAGGTGTTGTGCGTGCACATGAAGTACTCGACGAAATGCCAGAGCCTAGTCACCTGTCTACGTGTTTATTCTTTGCCAAGTCAGCCTGCATGTGGGCCAGGCATGTCAGTTTTTCACTTAGTCACGGCTGACAGCTCGTTTAGTGCATTTTGTTACTCACTTGCCGCGGAAGTGGTGGTTTTTTGTGATTTCTGACAAAAGTGGTGGTTTTGGAGTACACAAATGTGGTGGCTTTCAGCAATTTACTTGTGTATATACGGTTCAAATCTCGTTTTTATACATCCATCCATGACGCTGATGAGGCATGCCAGGGTGTCAGGGACAAGGCATGTGGCCTGCTTTTGTTTTGCGGAAAACCCCCCAAAATAGTTGTTTTCTTATAAAAAAGGCCCTCAAAGAAAAACTAATAAATTGTAAAATTAACTATTAATCAATTTATAATATTTAAAAATAGTCCGGGGTTCGAACCAGCGACACAGGTGTGCGTGGCCAGCCAGCCGACCGGTTCAAATTTGGAGGTGTTTGGTTCGCAATTTTACACCTGGTATCTGATTACATCGCAAACCGATACCGTTAATCGTGTTTGCTTCGCTTTGCAGATCCCGCATAGACAGGTCCCATCACAGTTTACGTTACAGCCAGAGCGAGCCGACTCGGGCGAATTCTTCTGGCTTCGATCCCCAATCCCGGCCTAGTCCCGTGCTAGCTGCCTAGACGTGGGGTTCCTGTTTGTTTCATTTCTTTTTACGCTGGGGCTCTGATTTTCTTGCCGGTATCCATCCATTACCGTTAGACACTTAACCAAACAAGAATGGATTTTGGCCGATATCGTTTACATCAACGGAGTAAACCCGTTTCCTTTCCACTTTTGGAACCAAACACCTTAGTGTTTAGAAAGGATTCATATGATCCTAAAAAAAGGAATCGTATACTTTGTAAACATAAAGCTGAACGACATAAATTAAACTTTTTTATTTGCAGCCGCACATACTACTCCGACCGACAACATCAGATGGCAAAATGATAGATTTAGGTTTATGACATAACGAGCCCTTCCTGAAGGCGTTGCTGTTGAAGAATCCCGTCATTCGCGCGGTGCCATGACATAGTTGATGCGGATATGGTCATTGTTGTAGTTTGCCTATTATGGATTTGGTCGCTCAGATTTTTTTTCTTCATCGTCTACGCATGGCTTTGGTCTTATATGACTTTGCTATTTGCTGATGTGATGTTGTGTGCGTGCGTTAGTGTTGGCTGTGTGCATCCTAGCTATGCAGAGGCCGGGTGTGCTCATTATGTTTGTATCCTCTTGATGCCTCATTTTGAGCTAATAAAATACACTCTTTGTCGAGACAAATGACATAACGAGCCTATGTGGCTAAAACGGACCACAGTGTGGCTCAGTTTTGAACGTGTTTGTTTTTTTCATTTCATTTTTAAAATATATTAATTATAATTGTCTGTTACAAACAATATACAATATTTAAAACAAATTACGTTAAAAAAGTTTATACTATTTCATAAAATACATATGCAATATTTTAACAGAAATATACATAATAAAATTATGAGTTAAGAATATATTTTATAATTTGAAAAAAATGTTTGCATTTTAATAAAATATTAAAGTAATTTTAGAAATGTTCATATATTTTAAAAAATTCTCATATAATTTTGAAATTTCCACATTATTAATAAATTATTTATGTAGTCTATCAGTGTGTTCATGCTTTAATTAAAAAAAGGTGTTATTTTAAAAGGTTTATATAGTATATAAGTTTGTCCGTTTCTATAAAAAATAAATGCAAGCCTAGTGCGCCATTAGACTGCGTATCCTCACATGAATAATAGTTGAATCATCTAAACATTTTGATCTTCATAAATAGTTTCAATTGTATGAATACATTTTAAAATAACACATGATTTTATTTCAGGATACACGTGAATTCTTTTGATACATGACAATTCATTGGTTGGAGTGACATCCGTGCCTGGTCTACAAGCTTTGGTCCGATGTGCGGATCACAGAGCCGGTGCTGTTTTTGCTGGATTATTAAATTCCTTTTATTTATTTTGTTCGGTCCAATGTTTATAAAGGTTATGAATCATTAAATATTAGCAAATGTGAAGTTGTCGAGCGCACGCTCTGGACTGGTAGGTTGCAGGCTCGAGCCACCACATGACAAGTTTTAGTTTTTATTTTATAGTTTATCAGTTTCTCCCCGAGGGCCTTCTTGTAAGAAAAATAATTTTGGGAGTTTTCCGCAAAAACCAAGCCAAACACCCTTGTCACTGGCAGCGGGTCCCATGGCATGCTGGCACGCCTCGTAAGTATACAAACATCATTTAAACCAAATATGCACGTCTATGCAAGTTATGAAACCGGTTCAATGTATTTTTTCAAGTTTAGGCACTAGAATGCATATTCATGACAAGTTCAAGCACCACAGATGTATTTACCTCGGAAAGTAATAAAAAACACACACAAGAAAATTAGAAAACAAAACCCCGGACCAAAACCAGAACAGCCAGCGAGATTTCCAGAATGGTCAAAAACTCAGTCTGGCCACGGTTTACTTTAAGGGAATCTTGGGTCAGCCTGCCCCCTCGATGAACACAGTGGACGTACACTCACTATACACTTCACTTGATCTATCTGCCCTGACGGTACGATTTTCTTGGGCTAAAATCGTACAAGCCATCAGCTGCTCACCCAATAACAGAAGTCCGGGCCCTGACGGTTTCACCAATGAGTTTTACAAGGCTTTCAAGTTGCTGCTAAAGGATGACCTGCTCCGTTTTTTTGATGATTTCCACAGAAATGTGGTTGATCTTACTGGTATTAACTCCGCTTTCATCACCCTGCTACCTAAAAAGGATACGCCCCTGGAGATGCGGGACTTCAGGCCGATTTCCTCTAAAGTCCTTATTAATGGCCAGCTGGGTGCCCCCATCCGGGCTAAGCGTGGTTTTCGGCAAGGCGATTCCTTATCCCCTTATCTTTTCATTATCGTTGCGGACGTGCTATAGAGAATGTGCTGCAAATTGTTCCAAGATGGTTCCTTGCTACACCCACTTGGTTCAGACAGTTTCTTCCCGGTTCTGCAATACGCGGATGACATGCTGATTCTTTTCCAAGGCACTACGCAGCAGGCGGCAGTTGTTAAGTCAGCACTCACAACTTTCTCTGCTTTCTCTGGGCTCACCATAAATTTCCACAAGAGCACTCTCGTACCTGTTGCCGCGGAGACCATCACTGCTTCGGCCATCGCGCAGATCCTAGGCTGCCCCGTTTCATCCTTTCCATGCAACTACCTGGGCCTGCCTCTCTCTCTCTGCACAAGATTACGCATGGTATGTTACTGCCTGTTATACACAAGGTCGACCGTCGTCTTTCGGGCTGGTTAGCTACTTTCCTATCCTTAGGGGGTAGATTGACCCTTATCAACTCAGTGATCACTGGTATCCCAAGTTATTTCATGTCATGCTTTCCCTGGCCCAAGGAATCTCTTGGAAAATTGGAAAGTCTCTCACGTGCTTTTTTCTGGCAAGGCAAGAATAAGGTCAAGGGGGGTCAATGCTTAGTAGCTTGGGATACAGTCTCGTTACCTCGTATCATTGGCGGTTTGGGTATCCGTCAGCTGCAGGCTCACAACCAAGCTATGATGTGCAAGTTTGTCTCCAAAGTTATACAAGGTTCGGACATACCATGTTATAACTGGTTCGCCACACATTATTGCCGGGCTATCCTTCCACAAAGTGCTAGTAGCAGAGACACTGCCATATGGAAAGGGTTCAAAGATCTTGTTCCTATGGTCATCAACTCCTCTAAATGTGTTCTGGGGTCTGGTCTTTTGATTTCATTCTGGAAGGACCAGTGGCTTGAAGCGGGCCGTTTATACCAGTTGTTCCCCTTGCTGTATTCCTTCGCGATCCAGCCTGATTTCTCCGTGCACTCACAACACTCCAACGGGTCATGGGCTGTTCAGCTATACCCTAATCTCTCTCAAACGGCCTCAGCTGAGCTTGCTGTCCTGCATGATTTGTTGCTGGGCATTGCTCTGAACTTACTGCATGAGGACCAACGGACTGCTTCCGTGAGCTCTGGACAACTTTGCACTGGTTATTTCTACAGGCTACTCACTTTCCGGGGGGTTTTGTCAACTCTTGACACCTGGGTTTGGGAGGCAATGACCCCCCTCAAGCACAGAATCTTCCTATGGCTTGCTTTCCGTGGTCGTCTAAACACTAAGGATAACATGGTAAAGAAGGGTTGGTCCGAGGCTTCCCCGTTTGCGCATTATGACACTTGCCCCGCTGTTGAGACCATCGATCACTTAATACTACGATGTGCATCCGCCAGTGTTCTTTGGGGCAAGTTGGAACTTGACGTTTTGGCTTGCTCAACTACTAACGTTCTATCTTTTGTGGAGCAAGCGCAACACCAGCTCAGTTTCAAGCAAAAATGGAATGTTGCTTTCGCGGCTTGTGCTGTCACCTTTTGGCATGCTAGGAATGACAGAGTCTTCAACTCAAAAGACTGGTCTGTAACATACACCTGTTTATATGCAGCAGGCATGCTCCGTCTTTGGAGTCTCAGAACTCAAAGCCAGCGTACCAGGGAGGTTCTCCAGGTTTGGAGACACAAGCTGCTGCATAATTCGTAGACGCCTGATGTAATCTTCCCCTCCTCTCTTCCTCCCTCCCTTCTTTCCCTTTTTTCGATGCTTGTGCTTTGCACCTTGGTGCACCAAACAAGGTGCACTTGTACTTGTACCTGCTACTTCATCAGGCTCTGGCCTGTTTTGAAATATAAGGTCGGCAGCCTGCCACCTTCTTTGTTTTAAAAAAAAGAACAGCCAGGGAGCGAATCATCAATCCCGAAGCGAGCCAGAAGAAGCATGGGCCTCGGATCGCGGGGAGCGCCGCAACCTTTCCGTCGCTCGAAACTGCGTGCTCTGCAGTAACTCCAGGGAAATGGCTGGCCATCTTGCAGTTGGCTACCATTTCTCTCGTGAAGTTTGGTGGCCACGCTGAGGCGTTGCGGTCTTGCTCACCACACAGACACCGACCATTTACACGTTGTGTGCCTGGTGGCCTCACACTCGGAATGTACTCTCCAAACCGGCATGCAAAAGATTCGACATCCTGGCACTGCTCACCCTCTGGAAACTATGGACTTTCAATGGCGCCCCGAGCACCACTAGGCAGGTCTACGCCGTCATCGCAATGGAGGGCGACTTATGGAAGAAGGCAGCACCGCTGCTGGGTTGCAAGCTATTTGGAAACAGTGGCGTGTGTGTAGATTGGTAGGCATAGTTTAAATTCGAAAGATGCGGGACCAAACTCTTCTATCTGGTGTAACTCACGGTGCCAACTCTCGTCCAATTAACAAGATACTATATTGAATCCTTCAAAGAAAACACAAGATATATTGAAACCTACCGACTGCATGTGAAGCTAGTAAATACATTAATTGGAGCTAGCTTTTGGACCATACTCATGTGTGGTGTGCGGCTATATATTGCACACACATATGTGAAATTCATAATTTAGTTGTGCTAGCAACAAAAGTAGAAGGGATATATCAGGGTCAATATACAATAGCTCAATCTACTGGGTGTGCAACCACTACGGTATTAGAGATTGGTCATTTAGCTATACTCGCAGTGACCATACACATTGGAAAAGGAGACATCTGGAAATGAGGGGAAACAATATGCTTAGAACTAGATCGAAGATATCTATGGCGTCGAGCACCCTACATGGTAGGACACCATATAGGACACCATGTAGTCTGTTGCCTCAAGCTTCCTTTTGTTTTGAAAGATCCATCTGGTGCCTGGCTTTATATTGATCAAAGCAGGGAGCATATGGGAAGAGTACAAAGGTGTATTGTGATCCAAGGATCAAGGAGAAAATAAAAAAAAGAGGCGCCACTAGGCAACCCTTCCAGCTCCTAACAAGCTTGCCATGATACTACTAAGTCTTGGCTAAATTCTCGCACTTTCATCCCCAAAAGGGGGCTCAATGAATTTTACACTCGCCTGGCACCAGAGTTCAAAATTGCGTCTGACAACTATAATGCCGCTCACCGAAGCAATCTTGGCTCGGAAAATGCACTCATTTCTTTCTTGCCAGATCCTCCAAAGGATTAGCAGCGCTAGGTCTTCGGCGGCTTTTTGAACTTTGATTGGGCCGCGTTGATCAAACACACTCAAAATCATAGTCTTTACTATCAAACACATGCGAACTGGTCGAGATTTATGAAAAAGCCCTCTCGACTACCGTTGCTTATGAAGCTGCTTTTTCCTCAACGTCAGACGATCTGTTTTCATTATTTGAAAATAATAATAATTTGCGCCTAGCTGGTGTTGAATGTTTCTTTTGCTGGCACGCAAGCAGAGGATATTCATCAACCGCCTCCACCGAAGCTTGTCTGTGTTGTAAAGAAGCCGAATCAAAAGCTCATCTTCTCATACATTGCTCAGTTCCTAGGGTGATGTGGACGATTATTGACTCTCTCAACATTACTCCGGACGACTACACCTCCTTAACTCCTTTCATGTTGAGTCATCTCCGAGCCGGCAAATAAAGTAAGGAACGCAGTAATTATGGCTCGCTTGTTGAATATCTAGAAGTGCCGGAGCGCACAAGTTTTCAGGAACTAGAATGAAGACCTTCAAGTTGTCATCTCTAGGTCTGCAAATGATATTTTTCGTTGGTCAAACAGATGTGAAAATGAATCCAATCCAAAAGGCGAATACTCTATGACAACTGACAAAGACTTAATGTGTGTGTCTTTGTTTCTGGAGTAGTTTGGGTAGCTTTGTTCTTATCTCCCCGCTTCTTTGTATATGGCAGTGACTACAAATTTATAAAAGAAAAGGTTCAGGATGGATTTTAGCCCGCCGTAGTTACCCCCCACCCCTCCCCATTACTGCTTAGTGGTACTGCCTGGCTTAAAAGGACAGAGTTCTTTGATGCTCAACCACATGTACCACTCCTACTAATCCGAGCAGGGGACCACTATTTAGTGGTGGTTTATTCTAATCCAGCAAACATGGCTTCTAGTCAACCTTCATTGTTTGCTCCAGTCCAGAGTGGTGGTTGGTTTTGGCAAGTTATGGCCTGTGTTGCTGATGGTGTGTTCCTCTAAAAAGTACAAGAAAAAACTCCATTATATTCTTTTTGCTAATAATGTAAGTTTTGAATGGACCAACCGGTCCCATGATTTTTTTTACATCTCACGTTATGTGGATCAAGCGGATATGTCGGTGGTACGTTCTTGTCATGATCGTCGGTAATATACTTGCCTGGATCGTAACCCTCTACTTTCAGTATTTGTGCCCGTCCGAATCATGTTGCACCTTAAAAATGGTCTATTAAGCTAGGAAATACTTGGTAAAAAGATGTAAAATCAGTAAAAAAAATAAAATAAAAAATTCCAAAAATGAACCATGAGATTTAAAAATTATTATATGTAAGAACTAGCATGGTAGTCCAAGCAATTGTGCAATGAACATCTTGATTTTCCCTCACTATAAATACACCTTTAGGGTACTTAAAAACAATAATTTTCAGTTAAAAACATTGAAATTTTACACACCACTGAGCAACAAGGCCTTTAGCTAATATTGTCGGGCAGATTCAAATTCAAAAGATGAGGGACCAAACTTTTCTAGTTTAAGTCACCGTACCAACTCTAATATAATTAACAAGATAAGTTGAACGCTGCCAACTGCGCGCCAAGCTAGTAAAGACATTAATTGGAGCTACCTCTTGAATAGTACTCAAACGGTGTGCAGCTGTATATAATATACACACTCTATGCATATACGAAATTCACAATTTAGCTGTACTACCAACCTAAACAGAAAGGATCTGTTCAACTTACTAGGTGTACAACCACTGCTGTATGAGATCGACCGTCTAACTGTACGTGCATAATTCATATATGTAGGAAATGGAGGCACCGGGAAATGAGGGGAAACCATATGCTGTTGTGCCACCTCTCATCGCGTGTCACCGTTTTGTGATTCACACCCAGGATCGTATGCACCACACATCGTTCACTCCGAAAACTGCACGTGCTAGGCTAGCTTCTTCATACATTCGTCTCTTCATTACATTGAATAATGATAAAATCTCTCGTCCGACCATAATAGGCAACCGCTCGTCCCTGCACACTTGATCAGCAAGGAGGCCACGAATACAAGGAAGCTTAGTAACTTTTAGGGCTAGTAAGCTTGCACGTGCAACACATGTATAATATTTAGATTTTATTGAGTAAAATTTTTTTTTTGAATCCTTAAAACCTAATCCCCTAATTCAGGACAAGAAACTCACTAATTTCAATTATTAGCATCCCCAATCACATTTTCCAAATGGATTGTCAGCTGTTTCTATCAGCAAGACATGGGGCACTCTTGGGCAGGTCTCTAAGCACGCTCGAGTCATTCATTATGCAAATTAGTGGTGATGATGAACAAAATCTAAGGATTGAGAGCGTAATGAAGAGAAGAGAGTAGAGCAGAAACCAATAGGCAATGAAAGGGAGAAGGGTGACCATCGACATCCAGGAGGGAGTGTCGGTGTCAAAACCGGCGGATCTCGGGTAGGGGGTCCCGAACTGTGTGTCTAAGGTCGATGGTAACAGGAGACAGGGGACACAATGTTTTACCCAGGTTCGGGCCCCTATGGAGGTAATACCCTACGTCCTGCTTGATTGATCTTGATGAATATGAGTATTACAAGAGTTGATCTACCACGAGATCGTAATGGCTAAACCCTAGAGGCCTAGGTTGTATGGTTATTATAATGTATATCTCCCTCCGGACTAAGTCCTCCGGTTTATATAGACACCGGGAGGATCTAGGGTTACACAAGGTCGGTTACAAAGAAAGGAATCTATATATTTGGTATCCAAGTTTGCCTTCCACGCCAAGGAGAGTCCCATCTGGACACGGGTGCCGTCTTCGGTCTTCGTATATTCAAAGCCCATCAGTCCGGCCCATGGCTAACAAGCCGGACGCCCGATGACTCCTTAGTCCAGGACTCCCTCAGTACCCCCTGAACCTGGCTTCAATGACAACGTATCCGACGCGTAGATCTGTCTTCGGCATTGCAAGGCGGGTTCCTTCCTCCAAACTCCAAGATAGTCTTCGGACGTATTTGAACGTGTCCGGACCTGTAACACAACACCACACACAATCGCGGAGAGAATATAATATTCCACGAGTCCAATATGATGAAAACTTTTATAACGTGACGTCACGCTCGCCCAGTTTTTCGAGCCGTTTCCTGTGCCGCCGTTCCACGTTTTGAGGCGCGGTTGCTATTGGCACGCTCTGTCGAAACAGAGATTGTGTCCACTTATTGCGGGATTCTCATTAACACGAGTGTGGGTAACCCAACTGTTCTGTTGGAAAGATCCCTTAGGAATAGGCAGGCTTTCAGGCTCAAGAGGAGGCGTTTAATTCCTGGTGCCTTTATAAAGGAACCAAGGGCCGTCCTTTTTGACGCCAAACTTCTCCTCAGCCTCTCGAACCTCGAGTTCTAGCAGCCAAGGTTTTGACTTCGTTGCTCCGAGCTTCCCCATTATGTCCGGACCCAGCCCTCAAGGCCGATGGGTGGCTTCCTCTGTTACAGAGGAGGACATTATGAAGCTTCGAGCGGCCAGATACCTGACAGCGGAAATCCACCACAGGCTTCCTGCTCAAGGGAAGGTTATCCCGACCCCCAGATCTGGTGAGAGGGTCGTATTCATCTCACACTTCCTTCGAGGGCTAGGGCTCGCTCTTGATCCCTTCATCCAGGGGCTAATGTTCTATTATGGACTAGATTTTCACGATCTAGCCCTAGAGTCTTTCCTCCATGTCTCAGCGTTCATCATTACGTGCGAGGCCTTCCTCCGAATCCCCCACACTTCGGCTTATGGCTCAAGACCTTCAGTGTGAAACCAAAGATAGTCGATGGGGAACATGTGGAGTGCGGTGGTGCTGTAGTCAGCCAGCTCACCAACACTCCTTGGCCAAAAGACTCCTTTACTGAAACTTCCAATCAATGGCAGCGAGAGTGGTTTTACGTTATGGAGCCCCGCTGAGGGAATCTTGGATTAGGGGGTCTCCGGACAGTCGGACTATATCCTTTGGCCGGACTGTTGGACTATGAAGATACAAGATTGAAGACTTCGTCCCGTGTCCGGATGGGACTCTACTTGGCGTGGAAGGCAAGCTAGGCAATACGGATATGGATATCTCCTCCTTTGTAACCGACCTTATGTAACCCTAGCCCCCTCCGGTGTCTATATAAACCGGAGGGTTTTAGTCCGTAGGACAACATACAATCATACCATAGGCTAGCTTCTAGGGTTTAGCCTCTCCGATCTCGTGGTAGATCAACTCTTGTACTACTCATATTATCAAGAATAATCAAGAGGACGTAGGGTTTTACCTCCATCAAGAAGGCCCAATCCTGGGTAAAACATCGTGTCCCCTGCCTCCTGTTACCATCCGCCTTAGACGCACAGTTCAGGAACCCCTACCCAAGATCCGCCGATTTTGACACCGACATTGGTGCTTTAATTGAGAGTTCCTCTGTGTCGTCACCGTTAGGTTTGATGGCTCCTTCGATCATCAATAGCGATGTAGTCCAGGGTGATACTTTTCTCCCCGGATATATCTTTGTATTTGGCGGCTTCGCACTGTGGGCCAACTCGCTTGGCCATCTGGAGCAGATCGAGAGTTACGCCCCTGGCCACCAGGTTAGGTTTGGAAGCTTAAACTACACGGCCGACATCCGCGGAGACTTGATCTTCGACGGATTTGAGCCCCTGCCGAGTGCGCCGCACGGTCACGATGAGCATGATTTAGCTCTGCCATCGACAGTGTTCAGGAGACCGCACCGGCAACCGCTCTGACCCTCAATTCGAAGCCAATTGTGCCATCCATGGACGGGTGGATAGACCCCGCCACGGAGGCCGCACTCTCATCGGCGGTCGAGCCGAATATCGACCTTACCCTTCACACAAGAGCCGTGACATCGAACTGCCGAATTCTTCCCCGGCCACGGACTCCGAACCGCCTGCACCCGTGCCTATCAGATCCAACTGGGCGCCGATCATGGAGTTCACCTCCGCGGATATCTTTCAACACTCGCCCTTCGGCGACATACTGAGCTCATTAAGGTCTCTCTCCCTGTCAGGAGAGTCCTGGCCGAACTATGTTCGGCAGGATTGGGACGCGGATGACGAAGAAATTCGCCGCCCGCCCACCACGCCCACTTAGTAGCCACTGTCGATGATTTGACCAACATGCTCGACTTCGACTCCAAAGACATCGACGGTATGGACGACGATACATGAGACGAACAGGAACCACTGCCGACAGGGCACTGGACGCCCACTTCATCATATGATGTATACATGGTGGACACACCCAAAGAAAACGACGACGAGGAACGGAAGGACGCAGCGAAGGGTTGTTCCCTCGAGAAGCAGTCAAAGCAGCGACGTAAGCGCCGCTCCAAATCTCGCCTCGGCAGAAACAGCGATCATATAGACCCAGCGTTAGAGCAGGGTGAAGCATCGCCCGACCATGGCAACACGGAGAATCAAACCGAACAACCCGACTCCGTCAAAGATAACAGTCCAGACGACATCACACCGGACAGGCGCCCGGAGCAATAGAATGTCCATCAAAGGCTTGTTGCCACTGCGAGGAGTCTGAAAAAGCAGAAGCAAAGGCTCAGGGCTGCACAAGACACACTCAGAATCAGATGGAGTGAAGTACTCAACACTGCAGCGAAGTACGGCGGTAATCGCCACACCAAGAGCTACCCGAAGCGAAAGTTGCTACCTGAATTCGACGAGGAGGCCTTAGATCCCCCACAATTGAAAAACAAAACGACCATCCGGTCGGATAGACGACCTCATGGCCAACATAGAGCGGCAAACGACGCCGCACATAAGCCAGTACGCGATCCACACGAGGGCTCGCATCAAAAGGACGGCGCAACCAGATCCATATACGGGCCACGCAAGCGCGCTCCAGTATGCAATGCAACACAACAAACATCCGAACATCACGGTACACCCAAATACAGGGGTGCCGCACACCCCCTATGTTTCATCGATGAGGTGCTGGACCATGAATTTCTAGAGGGATTCAAACCCATAAACATAGAGGCGTACGACGGAACGACAGACCCTGGGGTCTGGATTGAGGACTACATCCTCCATATCCACATGGCTCGAGGAGACGATCTCCACGCCATCAAGTACTTACCCCTCAAGCTCAAAGGGCCAGCTCGGCACTGGCTTAAAAGCCTCCCCGAAAACTCCATTGGAAGCTGGGAAGAGCTCGAAGATGCTTTTCGGCAAATTTTCAAGGGACCTATGTCCGACCACCGGATGCAGACGATTTAAGTCATATAACTGAACAACCCGGAGAGTCAGCCCGAAAGCTTTGGAACATGTTTCTCACTAAAAAGAACCAAATAGTCGACTGTCCGGACGCCGAAGCCTTAGCAGCTTTCAAGCACAGCGTTCGAGACGAATGGCTCGCCAGGCACCTCGGCCAAGAAAAGCCGAGAACAATGGCAGCATTAACAAGCCTCATGATCCGCTTTTGCACTGGCGAGGACAGCTGGTTAGCCCGGTGCAGCACCAGTGACCCAAGTACATCCGAAGTCAGGGACGAAAACGAGAAACCACGACACAGCAAAAACAAGCGTCGGAATAAAGAAGACAGCCGGAAGAGCACGGCGGTAAACCCGGATTCAGAAGCTCTCGGCCAAGTCAGCAAAAGCTGCCCTCCAAAGGCAACAGAGACGAACTATCCAGCCTAAACAAGATTCTGGACAAAATATGTCAGGTCCACACACTACAAAAAATACACTTCCGTGATGATACGTGTTTGTCATAGTAGGTCGCTTTTTTTGTCATGCATGTACATCCATGACAAATTTATGACAGAATGAAGATAGTCATACCTGTGCTGTCGTAGAAGTGTTTCATGACATTACCAAAATTATCATCACGGAAGTGTCCACTTCCACGATGATAAATCGCGCGGCACAGAAGTGCTTTCGTCAAGGGTGACCGACACGTGGCATCCACCGTAACAGAACGCCGTTAAGCTATCGGGTCGGGTTTTGGATCCGATAACTCGTTAACAGCCCCGACCAATGGGAAATTTCCACGTGTAAAATTCTTATTGGCCGGATGAAACACGTGTCAGCTCGTCAGTGGGTCAGATAGGCGCCTATGATATGTTGACACATGGCACGGCCCATCAAGTTTAAATGGGCCGGCCCAACTAAAGGCCCACAAGATTTTGCGGACCATAATGGGCTGGCCCAGCTAAAGGCCCACGAGATTTTGGGGACCGTAATGGGCTGGCCCAGTTAAAGGCCCACAAGATTTTGCGGGCCATAATGGGCAGGCCCAGATAAAGGCCCACAAGATTTTTGTGTGCCATAATGGGCCGGCCCAGGTAAAGCCCACAAGATTCTTGCGGGTCATAATGGGCCGGCCCAGCTAAAGGCCCACGAGATTTCGCCGACATTAATGGGTCAGCCCAACTGTAGGCCCACAAGATTTTGAGGACCCTAGTAGGCCGGCCCATTAACTGGCTGCCATGTTTTGGGCCAAATGCTGGCCCATATTTGATCCGGTCCATTAATGGCCTGCCATGCTCCGGGCCTAATAGTGGCCCATATGAGATCCGGCCCGTTAAAAGCCTACCACGTTCTGGGCCAAATTATGGCCCAGATCAGGTCCGGCCCTTTAAGAGGCATTGGGCTCAATTATGGCCCATATCAGATTCGGCCCGTCAACTTGAAACTATGCTTTTGGGCCCACTTGCTAAAGGCCCACTTAGTAATTCGGCCTGATATTAGTTTTGGCCTATTAAGGGCCCGTTTAACATTTCGGCCCTATATTAATTTCGGCCTGTTAAAAGCCAGTCATATAGTTGGGCCTAACTACGGCCCTGTTTGCATCCGGCCTGCTCGCAACCGATATCTGATTGGGCCAAACAAGGACCAAGATAATTTTGGCCTGTTAAAAGCCCGTGATTTGATTCGCACAATCATGGGTCGGGGTTCATTTCATGCTGCTGCGTAACTAGTATGAATTAAGAACAAAGCTACTCTATACAATAAAGAAATTATGGCATAGTAACTTAGAATAAACCTACACTATACAATAAAGGGTTTAAGGTATATTACATCCACTGGGCATCGAAGTTCGCCACCAGTGATCATAAAGCGCAACGTAGAAGCAGATTACAAAAACAGGGCACCATTGCAGCGTAACAAAATAATACTGAACCGAGACCACTTCCAAGACAGTTCAAGAAAGGTTAGCCTTGCGAGGGAACTACTGCGCAAGCTGTTGAGCAAGGCTGTGAGACCGGCCTAGCATGTTGGTCATAGTTTCCAGGTGTAGCTGTTTAGCAATGAGGTTCTCATTGGTGTTCTCCACAATCTTTCTTAGAGATGGGACTTCAAGTCGAAGTTGAGTTGCAGAATGCCTTTCTGCTAGAACTTGGGACTGAAGAAGTCGAACTGATTCAGACAACGAATTCTATGAGCTTGTCTGACTGTTAGTGTCAAGTAACCTGAACACTGCATCAAGACAAGACTTTGGGGTTGTCTCGCTATCTTTAAGATGTTTTTCCTTCTTTGCTGCAATATATGTTGGGTTTGTCTCACAGCCTTCAGCAGACTTGTGCATGCCATCAGGCATATCACCCTGAAACAAAGCAGAGAGATGACAGGTTTTCCACGTGTATAATCAAAGATGATAACTGTTCTATCAATTCTATCCAATTTCAAATTAGAAAATAAAGAGTATGTTCAAAATATCAATAGCATAATTTGGCATTGTTCATAATGCGGGGAGCTTCACCACACTACTGGATTACCATGTCAACATAACAAGAATAGATGAAGGGCAAAGAAAATCATTGTATCTATTTTGGATAATGTGCATGGCATGTTGTTCATATCATCAGCCACATCAATAAGATAAAACAGGAGATGACAAGGTGCAAACGTGGGCTGCTTCACCACACACTGGATTATAGATCCACAAAAACAAGCATACATATAGGGAGTATTAAGTAATGTGCATGGTATGAATAAGGAATTTGGTTTTACAAGTAAAACTTAGAACTTACGGTTCTTACGAACATGCATTTTGGCAGAAACAGCAAACTAAACAGCAGTAAACGATAGGGAGTATGAGCAAATTAAACAACAGTTGAGGATAAAGGCTTTAGAAGGACTGACTTACATTAACAGTTAACACCGGCTTTAAAATGCCCTTCTCCATGTCAAGGGAAGGATAAATCAAGAATTTCAGCACAGAATCTTCTTCATAAGCATTGCCTGTACTCTACATTTTCTAGAGAGTAATTATAGATATGATAATACTGGAAGGGGTAGAGGATAATGAAGATAAGATGCAGATTGATGCTACATAATCAACTACCAATCCCTGGAAGTACAAGCGTTACAGGACAAAATGTACTGACAAGAGCAATGGGCTACACTTCTGCACTGGCATTGTCTATGTATTCTACTTGTTGGTAAGATTGAATATAGATCTGATCTTTTTTAGTAAATGGTGGGCGAGGGAGATAAGATGCAGAATTATACAAAATGAACCAATCCCTCTTCCCATAATATAAGAGTGTTTTGAACACTGGTGTACTGTACAAAACGTTCTTATATTACGGGACGGAGGGAGTAGCTGTTAATGTAAGTACAGTGATAGACCACGTTCAGTCCTTACAAGAGGACTGCAGAGCTAAACCTCTTCAAAAGCATTGGGTTGATTCTAAATTTATGTAAGAGTCCATACGGATCTTATAATGTCCACCAAATGGACGATTACGAGGCTAACATGTGCAGTGATGCTACATAATCAAACAGCTATGAAAGTAAATATGGTCATACAGGGCAAGAGGTACTCACAAGAGCAATGCGGTGTGCAGTATACTTGCGAGATTCTATGGTCCCTTGAGAACGAATGTTCTTCTGCTAACGGTTTTCGTACAAGTGAGACATTAAGGCAAATGCAGAAATGTAGTTCAAATTGTGATGTGATATCATAGGCAGTACCTTACGCTGCAGCCGAGACCAATGTGTAACAAGATTATTCCAGTCACCGTCGGATAAATGTAGCACCGGAGACTTTATAGAAATTTCGTTCAGAGGCTTGCCATCGAAGTGCGCTTGCCTCAGGTAGGAATGATACTTCATCAATGAGTGCTTGAAAAGGGCAACCAACCCTTGCTCATCATCACAATCCAGTTTGCGCCTCACCTATTTAAAAGAATGAAATCTTGTGTCTTCTGTCAGCAGAAACATATGCAGTAATGACCATGAATAACATTAGTACATTACTTACGCGTAAGTTGCGGAGGAAGACTGGAAATTGTTCTGTGTCTGCGGTATAATCTTTCCATGAAGGAAAGATGCGCACAAAGTTCCTGACAATAACATAAGCTTCATCTTCTAAACTAGGAAGAAATGGAACAGGGGTCCTATTTGCTGCAATTGGGGCTCTCTCTGGTTCGAAAAGGGATTTGGCAACTAGATTTGGTGTACTCTTTGCTGGAATGGGGTTTTTTTTTGCATCATACAGCTGGTGCTATGTCAACTGGCATAATCATACTGTTTGCTACAGTTGGGGTCTGCTGAGTTGGGGCATCAAAAATGACCAGTGTAGTAGGGCTAGAGTTTGCTAGAGTTGGGGTATTTTGTGGGTCAGGTGATATTGCAACTACACCTAATGGGCTATTTGATTTATCAGGTGCCACTACCTTTTCCAAATACTTTGCTTGTGCTCCTCCATGATCAGCAATCGCCCTCTTCCTTTTGAATGTCTGATACACAAGAACAACATTTGAATGGATAAATATGGTATGATGACAGATGGAATATGTATTGAAAATGGATAGGCAGGCCGTATTCACATACACGATACGTAAACTAAGCTAATGGCAGTTCAACAAAGTAGAAGCAATGTAAAGCATCAGTTGCAAGATATATGCGAGCAATGTAACCTTGGAAAGTTAGAGCAAGTACCTTGATGGGTGAATAAGATAGGGCATCTTCCTCTGACTCCTCCACTAGGGAGATACATTGACTTAGGTCTCCCTCTAGCTCAGAATCACTGTTAGGATCATATTCTGAGCATGAATCTGTAGGTGGAGAGTGTTTGCATTGCATTGCATCCAGACTTGATTTCAGTCCCTTAATGCCAAGTTTGACATCCATGGCATTGTTCTGCTTTATTCTTTTCATGCGCGCAAGCTCATAATCATTACGATGCTGTTCAGAATCTGAGATTCATGAAAACATAAAAAGTAGTCAGATTATCTATGGAATGCATTGCGGTTTCAACTCAGAGAGTGTCTCCCTATAAACCCCTGCATATGCAAAGTTCACCTCCCCAACTGTGCTGACCAGACCACACACAAAGATACACACCCGAGCGGCGAACATGCCTTTTCGAAACTAATTTAGGAACATTTAGCTGACCAATTAAACAACTCTATTTTAATAATATCAGATTCGTATTTGAACAACTAAGATTGATTAGCTTGATGGGTGGAGTAGTGTTATTATGAAACGAAGCACGTATTCTGATCGTATAGTGATCATAAAAGGGGGAAACTCTAAGCATATATTTTTTAGCAAAAGAGGGTTTCCCCTCTGATTTCTATTAAAGAAACCACCACAGAACCAACATAATCAATTAAACCCTAAGCATGATCCATTAAACTGTATTATGGCTATGCCATGGCAAATTTGAAGCTGCAAACCGGAGAAATGATATTTAGCATCCACTGTTTGCTTCGAACTAAGAAATAAATTCTAAGAGCTGAAAAGAAAGTAGAGTAACCAAGTTAAGATCTATTTTCTTGTTGAGATCAAAAAGTTGACGAGATATGAAGTACCACCTCTCTTGCGGCACCGTGTAGGCATCGGGGGTGCGATGGCTGACGGTGGCGTTGAAGCAGATCTGCAACGGTAGACGGGTGCATCGGGGGATAAGTCCCATTGCGGTGGAATAGAAGGTCGTGTGAGCGGCCCCAGCAAAGAGGACGACGGCGCCGATGAAGCGAGAGGACGCCATGCAAGGCTATTGGTCCGTCGCCGTGGATGAGAAACGTCCATCTCTAGAAGTGGACGACGCGGTCTTGGTAGGCGCTCCGGCTTGGTGGAGGACGATGGCGATGGATGTGGTGGAGGACGGCATCGATGGATGGGGTGGCGGACGGAGGCTGGTGTGGGAATGGGGTGTTCTAGCATGGACGATGTATGAATGCTAAAATGGAGGGAGAGGTATGGGGAACCATGTTTTTGGGACGCGCTTGTCTGAAATATGGGAAAGTTACGAACTTATCCCCTGTTTCAAATTTGGACGTCTCGTCGGTTGGGGATAGGACGGTAATCTCGCATCTCCCAAATATTTGCCGGTAACTATTTCGGGCGAGGAGAGGGTGTTTTGCCGCCCACAGTTGGCGCCCACGGTGTATGAACGGGGCTGGGAGGTAGGGCGGTTGTGTCACGTCTGATGGAAGTTACACATCTGCCCCTATTTATAATATTAGCCTACATCTATTTCAGACGAGGAGAGTTTGTTTTGCCGCCGACTATGTATGAATGGGGAATAGAGGGAGAATCAAATGAGTTTTGCCGCCCATGTTTGACGCCCACCGTGTCGGAATGGGCTCAGAGGCGGTCGTGTCATGTCTAATTGAAGTTACTAACCTACCCCTATTTAGAGCAGTGGAAATCGGGTCGATGGATTGTCCGTGTAATGGGTAGACAGTAATTTCCATCTCCCAAACACTTGGCTTCGGGCAGCCGATGTAGGAGTGGACATTTTGCTGTTTCTTTTGAATTTTGGGACAATAAGCATCCACGTTTACCCTGACAACTAAATTCGAATCCATTTTGTATTCCTATATGAATCTTTATAAATCATTCTATGTGTTTTTATATATCTTCAAAAGGACGACAAAGATGTATTCCACTGTCATATATGAATATGGTTTACAAATGCCGATACTCAAATTCAGAAACTAGAATCCAGTTTAAGGTGAATTCGAATATTTGCAACACTTCATGTCCAACTCAAATGTCACACGCAGCATAATGTGTACTCCCATTTAGATATGTGCACAAGCGATGTATCAAGATTCAAATATCGAGTCAATCAACAAAGAATGTACGGAACTAACAGACATATAAACACTTATAGAGTATATGGATCAATAATATCAACTAACATACATAAGCCAGGCCGCTATACTTTTTTTGGCTACAACAGCATCCTTTTTTTAGCCAGCATCTTGGCCCTTTCCGATGCGTGCCACTTATGGTCCATCTATACTAGTATTGCTGAATGCACATTCAGCCCGATTGGCATATTTGTAGGTCTGGCACAGCAATCCAAATGAAATGTCTCCTAGTCTTATCAATTAATACAGACTTGTGCTCAAATAAAATTACAAACAAAAAAACAAAAAAAAACAATTACTACATGATCTCTAAAACAAATGGTTTGATTGATTACATGAACAGACAACACAAAGGTTATTCAACTATGGAAAGAACATTTCACCTATGATTTACCAAGTAGGAATTTAATTTCCTTTTTCCCTTCAGGACCTTAACAATCTGGTCAGTCTCAGCTTGCTTCGTTTTGAAATCCACCAAATATTTAATGGTTGTCTTGAGTACTGCTTGTAATTGTGCTGTTTGCTTCCTGAACATGTCAACTTCATCTGTAAGTGCAGAAGCAGAATCTCTTTCTACCACTAGTTTAGCCTCTAGAGCATCAGTAGTTGGCAATTCATAATGCACGATTGGGCCGGTGCCACTGCTGTGGGATGATGCAACGTCCATGGGGACCTCGCTCTTTGGTCTTGGGCTAACCTGTTTTGCCATTAAAGTTCCGATTGGATTCAGAAAAGTTGAGGTTAGCAAAACATCTCAACTGGGAGTTATAACAGCAAACCAGTTAAACAAACAAGGAATTAAAGAGTTTCAATTGGATGCTGAAAAGTAGTTATTAACATCATTGTAACCCGCTGTTGCAGCAGCAAAGCAGTTAAACAAACAAGTAGATATTTAAGTTAAGGCAAACAGGTAATTCTTAATAGTAAGTATCAAACACATAGATAGGCGCAGTCTACAATATGATTAACATGATGTGCCATTATGTAATCAGTAGCAAACTAAATTAAGCCAAGCAACGTAATTGAACAATTTTGCAATAAGTGGCTAACTAAAATTCCGAGAAGCAGGTAACTGAACTTATGCTAGTTCTTTGTACAGGCACACTGCAACTTCTTTTTCGCTTACATGGTTGTATGAAGGAGTCCATGGCATCAATTGCTTGGATACGCAGTCCTAATACTTCTTTCTTCCCACATTGCATGGGTATGTCGAATGGTTAATCTGGTAAGATGGTGCGTCCTTGATATGTTATATGAGGACGTGTAGTCAGACTAGTTGTAGCCAAACACATCACACTGGCTTTTACTATATATTTCATGCGATTACTTTTGGCATATCGAGATCTAAGCAATCTACAATAGGATGAAAAGACTGGCATCCTTCACATTATTGGCGAACTCAGTTCATAGAAACAAGCAATTCAACAATTCTGTGGGTAAATCAAAAGCGCCACTGGAATATTTTTCACTATCCAATCATACACGCAAAAAGGGGCGACGCCACCATAGGGGCTGGTATGGGTGGCCGCCTCAGGTGGCTGGAAAGTGTGCACCTAGTTTGAGTCGTCCAGGTTGGCCCATGCTAGTTTTGTTCGTCCCAACGCACGAGCAGGCAATGTAAAAAATGAAGAAAAATGTTTCAATTTGGATGGACCAAAAACATAAGTGCAAGGCAGGCCCTATAGCAGGCTCGCGGCCCAAATGAGCGCCTCCCATATCAATCGACAGCAGGAAAAATCCCAATTCATTCGCTCCAGCCTCCAGTCTGGTTCGCTCCTAACCTAGCCGCCGCTGGATAGGCCGACACGGCACTTCCCTGCGCCCTCGTTGGAGGGCGGTTGCCGGGCTTCAAGCGAACGGAAGGACAAGAAGATGAAGATCCAACCCTGGGTGTAGCCTGCGTGGGAGGCAGCGGCGGCAGCATGAGCATGGCATCGAGCTTGCGCAAATGGACAGTCGCTAATTGCAAGAGTAGCATGCGCAACGAGCAGGTACATCACATCCCTGATTATATATAATTCAACTCTTCAATTTCTGGCCAATAGTTAAACCTGACGGTGTTGTAAAACTGCTTGTATGTAGGGAATCTATGAGAAAATGAAACCAATTTCTACTTATTTTATAACTCCCCCAATCAATACTGAACTGACTGAATCTGATGTATCTAATCAAGTTTCCGGTGCAAACATACAAGCTCATGTTGTTCTTGAGCCTGAAGTGTCTAATGAACAGACTGCTAATGAAGGATTTGATGCAAACATTTTACATGCTCCTGGTGATGAACATATAGTGTCTAATGAGGGATCTAATGCAAGCATTTTGCAAGCTCATTGAAGGATTTAGTGTCTAATGATGATCTACTATGTTGAGAGAGACAGAGATTTGCAGGCATTGATGACAAGAAAATTATAGTGCATTTTCATAGCTTGAGGAAACATCGAGGCCATCTACCAGAAAGTCCCCGTATCATGACAACATAGCATAAATACTTTTCTAATCTGTTGTTTGAAACTATTGGCATACTTGTGCATGATAGATATATTGATATGCAGTTTGCGCACTGGTTATACATGCAATTACACTTCGATATTTTCAGCCAGAGAACGAATAATTCAAGCAGGTACAGACCATGTTTGTAGTCCTTGTACACCATGTTGCATTTTATGTTTTTTGGTGCTTGCATCATTTAGTGTTTATAATCTGAACTACTTTGGATCATTAGCTGGTTTTCAAAGTGCATGTAGCTTCACATTTCTCAAGTTATGTTGATTTCCGGAGTGCAAGTGCCTTCGTATTTTTTAAGTTAAATGTTCGCCCCTGGTAACTTGAATTCGTCGATCAGCCACTGCACACAAATCATACACGAATACCAGTACGAATTAAATGAAATGCAGGGACTTACGCTAGCTCATTGTAGAGGCTCACTTCAGCTCTGCTTGCGCTTGGGATGTTCCATGTACAAGTCCATGTTATCACTTGCTTGGATGTGCAGGCCTTGTGCTCCTTGCATCCCCCTCTGCATTTTTGACACGGCGAATGGTTGATCAAATAAGAGGAATCGACCTTGATGTTGTACCGGAGGACAGATACTTACAAGGTTATACGTGTGTGCAAGATGTGTACCAGATCCCGTAGCGCCGTCATGCTTCGCTAAAATATGGATTTGCTTGTTTCAGATGATATCTCTAGAAGAAATAAGAGTTAAGGTCAGAGTTGCATATGCGTGTAAGCTAAGAGAGCAGTGAAAGGATATCCAAACATCGTTGGAACAGTGCACAAGGGAGTGATGTGTGGATACCTAGTTCGGGCCGGCGTTTGGGCATGCTTGCCTAGCTAGAGTCCGGGTCACTTCAGAGCCATTGAGGGTGATGTGCTAGCATTGGCTGGCTGTGCACGGATGCAGATCTTGAGTGGCAGCGGAGCGCTACGATGCGGTGGACGAGACCGTTGGTGAAGCCCCAACAGCCTCGGGGGCGGAGGTGCGACGATGTGCTCGGTGAAGTAGCCCCGGTGAGCTGGGAGACGGCGTCGGTGAAGCGCACCTGATGCAGTGGAACTCGGTGTCTGTGAGGCACGTCGGTTGCGGCGGCCGACGTTGTCGGTGGAACACCCGGTGTGGTGGACGACGGCGTAGATGAGGTAGCTCCGGTGCGGTGGTGAAGCACGACCGTCGTCTTCGTCATCGTCGTCCGGCACAGAGGTGGGGAACGGTGGGGAAAGAGACGAGACGAGGGGCGATTCTAGGGTTGGCGGCGAATTAGGGATTTGAGCAATCTGGGCACGAAGGGGACGGTGGAGAAGAGAGATTTTGCAGGGCTGGAATTGGGGCCGCCAGATATTTCAATCCGAAACGTGGAAGCGCGAACTTATATTGTCGTCGTCTTTTTTTTTGGGGGGGGGAGGGGGGGTGGGTGGCTGGGTGCTACGCGTCCGTCCGACACACGCGACCACCCCGACAGGACTATGCTTCGGTGCCTTAAGGCACCTGCCTTTGTGTCCATGACATATGGGCCCAACAGGTGGCTGGCCCACATGTCAGTGACGCAAAGGCAGTTGCCTTTAAGGCACCGAAGCAGCGTCCACAACGACACGACCTTGGTTTGCCTAGTGTGCCTACATTTGAGAATGCAAACGAATCTTCTTTCATTTGCAAACGAATCTGTATGCATTACCATGCCCGTGTTTTCCTTGCAATAATTAGTCATTCGAAACGAGATACTCCATCCATTCACTTTTGTAAGTCGTTTCAAACAACTTAAAATGAACTGTTTTGCACATTATCTGAAATGTCTTCAAGGTCTTATAAAAGTGAACAGAGGGAGTACTATAAATTAATTAATGAGGAGTTATTTGAAAAAAAATCAAAACGGTACCCACGCTAACGTGGATTAGAGTGTGTCTCACATAATTAGTTATTTGAATTAGAGTGTGTGTCACGTAGTTAGTTATTTGAATTAGAGTGTGTGTCACGTAGCGATCTCCAATTCTAACGTGGATTTCACATTTCACTGTATCCATGCTACTTTTTTTTAATACAAATGCATATGTATATGATGAACACCATGGTAGTGAGAAAACTTTTGGATGGATTCAAACATATGACCTACAGAATAGCACAACAAACTGAGTCAATGTCAACTTTTCGAAACTTAGTATGGCACGAATTCGAAATAATTACCCGTATGCCTGCTCCTCGGTTCAAATCTTACAATGTACACCGAATTGAAACATCGATATTAAGTCTCGTACTATGTACATTCAAATGTTGTTTTTAGCCCCCCCCCCCCCCCGCGCACAAACGCTACATACTTCCTGTATCGGTCAATCTTCCTCTATTAACCACCTTAGGATGCTATCGGTTTCCAACACACGTTCATTCTTTCTCTCCATGTTTCGATCTTTAAGTCTCTCAACTACAAAACCCCTTTTTCTACTCTGTTACCAAATGTATTTACCTCACACACCCGCCATTGCACCCCATGCTGAGCTCTCTCTCTCTCTCCCCCCTCTCCCTCTCACCCTCTCGCGCTAAATACATGCATTGCCTATCTAGCCCCCCAACCTCTCGTGCATGCGCACGCATGCACGTTGTATATCTAGGTCACTCCCTCGAGACTGTCTCACTCTTTCTTCCGCACGGTGGGCCACACTCGCTAAATCTCGCTCTATTCATTCGAGTCTCGTTTAACCTCGTTTTCTTTCACACACAAATGATATATCTCCCTGTTCGGGCCTCGATCGACACACTCTATACTCTCTCACGCAGATTGTCTATCTACGTCAGTTCATCCAAGACGCCACCACTCTTTCGGCCTCATGGTGGGCCACACTGACTCAATCTCTCTCTCTCTCTCTCTCTCTCTCCGTATGTCTCGATTGACCTGGCTCTTTCTCGGACAAAAAGATATATCACCATGTTTGAGCCCAATTCGACCTATTCACATTGTATACTCTCTCACGCACATCGTCTATCTAGGTCACTCTCTCCAACCCGTCTCACTCTTTCGATCGCACGGCGACCCTATGTGATCGGTTGACCTTGCTTCCTCCCACGCACAAAATATATCTACACGTCTTCACTTACTGGTGGGTTCCATGTGTGCTCTCTCTCTCTCCTCCCCTTTTGCGTTTAGACGCACAGCCATACAGGAAGAACTCGCGGGCGATGTTGCCGTTGACCATATCTAGACGCGTTCACAAGTCACGGCACCAGTTTCACGTACTAGGAGCACTAGTCAGTGTGTACGTGCAATGCACGTTAATTTGGATGTATATTAAGTGCATGCGGATATTAACTACTAGGATATTATTCGCGTGTTGTCATGTGATTATCACTATTTTTGGCATGAAATTAACTGCACGCTAAACGTGTTGAGCGCTCGACATTGAAGCAGTCTAGGTCGTTGGATGACAAGGAATACAAGTAGCTTGATGACATTTTATATTTAATTTGATACGGCTCTAGCAGAACATTCAATCGATCAAACCATACATTTCGTTCAGTCTGACTCCGACTTTAAATTATACGACGATCGATATAAAATAAACGGAAATGATAAACGTTCGGATTTTAAGCATGGCAATACGAACGTTTTTCATGGCAAATTTAGATTACGCGGCGGCGGCGGGGGCGTCTCGCGGTGGGAAGCGGCTCCTCTGCCGTGCTCTGTGTGTCGTCGGGCCACTGACCGATGGCGACGGCGGCGTCTTGCGCCGTTGTTGCCGTACTCCTGGACGTTGGCCTAGCTTCAAGGAAGGCCAAAATGTTCTGGACTTCGGAGCGAGTCGACTGGCGGGAGGAGGCGACTGGCGTTGGTGCAAGAAAGCGGTCGACGGCGGCCATCCATGCCGCTGAGGGGGGCACTGGCACCTGTGCGGGGACAGGCGCTGTCAACGGCGCGGCGGAGACATTCGTGTGCACTTTTGGATTTATGCTCACTTTTGGATTTTCAGAAATTTAAGATCCAGGATTCGAAACAATATCATAACCTGCATCATGCAATAAATTTTCAAGTCATACATCTGTCCTGTTGTATTTCTTAAGAAAGGATTTGGTCAAACATTTTGCTTAGTTAGACTTCAGACAAGTTATATATGCAGAGTAAAAGGATAATCCCTCCGTACCAGTGCATTGCCTGATATATTAACTCAAGTAATAGGCACGAACAAACGGGCTCAATTCTATGCTCATCCTGGTGTAGTAGTAGTAGTAGTAGTAGTAGTACTAGGCAATGCAGTTGACGGGTGACCTTGACGAGCGGCGACCGAGGGAATTGAACCGTGCTCGACACGGTAGGTAACGTTGTCTAGTTACTAAAGCATCCCTCCGTTGTTCATCGGTAGTCATTATGGACCGGGGACATGAGGGGAATTTCCTAGGGCTGGAATTCTGGCCGCCAGATATTTCGACTTGAGACGCCGAGGCTCGACTGGTTGGGGTAATGGGGTTGCCTAATGTGCGTACCACGCACGCCACCGAAGGACACGAGCCCGCTTTTTTTAGGATCAACACGAGCCAAGGTGTGGATGGTACGCCGTTGGGTCCTACCATTCGAGAATACGAAATGAACCTTTTAAATTGCCGAACGAATCTATGTGTATTACAATACCCGTATTTTCCTTGCAAATACTAATCTCAACGTGGTAATTGATTTATGACGAGTTGTTGAATTAGAGTGAGTTTGTGATATAGTGATCTCAACGTGGATTTCACATTTCATGGTATCCCTAGTACGTTTTCCAATGCAAATTCAAATTTAAAAGATGAACAACATGGAGGTGAGAAAACTTTGTATGTATTAAGCATATGACCACACACACACACACACAGACACACACGCACGAACACAACAACAATCCAATAAGTATAGTGCATCTATTTTTCCAAACCATGCATGTATGACACGAATTCAAAAATACTCCTTCTATTCCTAAATATTAGTCTTTTAGAGAGTTCAACAAGTGACTACATACGGAGCAAAATGAGTGAATTTAGACTCTAAAATATTTCTATATACATTCGTATGTGCCAGTCCATTTGAAGCCTCTAAAAAGACTAATATTTGGGAACGGAGGGAGTAAAATGTAAGACATCCATGGTCCTCGGTTCAATATTTAAAATGAACATGAAACTGAAACATGAATATTAAGTCTATTACTACAGTACATGCAAATGTTCTGTTTAGGCGGAGCTATGATTGCCGGGGGTCAACCCCTCGACCTTAGATAAAATTGTGGAGCTCCGTTTAGGGTTGTTTAGATTATATTTGTCCCCACCCTCCCAGCCACCGATTGGTTGTGCACCGCCACCCCTCCTCCCGGGAGAATATCATGTGCCCCCATACCTTAGATGCTATATGCCGATACGAGTTGCTTGGAGCTTGTAGATCTGAGATATAGCAGCTCACATGATGTGTCTTAATATTTCCGCAGGAAACCTTGATGAGTTTGAGAATTGCACACAATTTGTACAAAAACTACTTAGATGCCCTTTGATCCCATATCCAACGACCTCGAAGCTCGTATCACCATAGCATCTAAGATGAAGGAGGGCATCATATTCTCCTGTATGTAAGAATATCATGTGCTACCACACCTTAGATGCTTTGGTGATACAAGCTCTTCGGAGGCGTTGGATTTGTGACCAACACCTGCTCGGTGGTTCGAATTGTTTTTTGCAGAAAAGCCCCAAAAGAGTTCGGCCACTGCTTACAAGCACAAAGACTGCTCAGATGCCATTGGATCTCAGATCAAACGACCTCCAAGCTCGTATCACCGTAGCATCCAAGCTGCGATAGCACCTTATGTTTTCTCGCACGGGATAGTATGAGGTGCTCCCGCACCGTAGATTCTATGGTGATACGAGTTCACTGAGATCTAACGGCCCACAATAGGAGGTTTGAATGTTTTTGCAATATACGGCTGATAGAGTTTGGGAAATGCGCAGAAAGTACAAGTACTACGCATGTGCCATCTGATCACTGATCATATGACCTAGATGCTCATATCACCGTAGCGGGTAATTAAGCTACGGGGAGCACCTAATATGAGCACCGGGGAGCCGTTGGATCGAAGATGCAGCGGCACACATGAGGCCTGAATGTTTTATTTGCAAAAAAACCTTTGGAGAGTTTGGAAATTGCGCATAATTACGAAGACTACTCCCAAGCCATTGGATCTCACTTCCAACGGTGTAAAAACTCGTATCACCATAGTATCTAAGCCGCGGGGTGGATGTGATATTCTATGCCGCTATCATTTTTGTTCGTAAACTTGCAAAATACGTGTAACTCGTGCCGTTACTTGTCTAACCGCGCAAAGTGTTTGTTCAAAAAAACCATCCTACACTGAAATATCGGAACAACACACGGGGGTCCCACTTGTCATTAATCAAATTTGGACCTAAAACTAACAAATCTGAAAGACGAGATTCGAAATGGCAACATGGACTACAAAGCGTAAGTCGATAGGCTGAAAAACGAACGGTTGTTGGCTTTGTCCCATAACTTGATTTTATTTATACAGTACTTTTGTTGAGTAGAGTAGAGGGAGTGCCTCGTCAACACGTGCATGACCGTTGTCTCACTTACTGGTGGGTCCCAGGTCTGCGATCTCAATCTCTCTTCTCTCCATCGTCTAACCTTTGCACGTGCACACACGAAGAGCGGCGCTAGCTTGCCGTGGTGTTATTACAACAAAAAGCTTGGAAAATAGAAGAATCGCCTAGAACAAGAGACGTTGTGGCTGGTCGAGATGGATCTAACCACATCTACCCTCCGTGCCACGTTTGCATGATGAAGCTGTGTGGCTAGTGGGGTGTTTTCGACCGACTAGCTGGGTCCCGAGGTCGAACCATAGGTACTACGTCTGATACAGTATATTTTTACACGCACATTTTTCCTCCATGCCGAGACGTGGCACACCCTACCGCATGGTTTCGGGGTCCTCCCAGGTGGTGCACGCATATATTCTTCCTGACGTGGGACGCCCTACAGCGCGTTTTCTGGGTCCTCCTCGGTCGTAGCGCCGAAGCAAGTAAATGAGTCGTCAAATCACGAAAGACCACCTTTCCTGCCGAGTACATCAGTGAAGCACGATGGCTAGCTAGATGGGCTAGTTCGACCGATTAGCTAGGCCGCCGCCACATTTGTTTTTCCACCCCTTTTTTTATCTACTTGCCGGCAGGTAAATATAAATATCCACCGCGGCGTTGCTCTGGTGTTTGGGTGCGGCAAGATTTTTATTTTTTTGATTGACGGGAGCAGGCGCGGTAGTATTTTTAATTTTTTGATTGACGGGAGCAGGCGCGGCAGCAATTAGTCACAATGACTCCGCCTGTAAAAACCCACCGCTCCCTGATGTGAGAAGTCGTCGACTGGTGTTTTACCCTGGTGAAAACCAAAAGATTCCCCGCTCCCTCCGCCTTCCCGTAGATTACATTGCCTTTCAGCCGTTTCACCCCCCTTTGCTTCCTTTCCCCATTGCTTCTACCTGGTGCCATGGCGGCGCATGATCACGGAGTCCGAGGTGAGGCTCCTGACATAGGAGCTCCATGCCAAGGATGCGGAGCTCAGGGCCAAGGACGTGGAGCTCCGTGATCTCAAGGAGGAGAGGATTGCCATGCTCCTCCGTTATGTGTATGAGTTCACGGATCTTCAAAAGCGGCAGGCGTCCACCACAAAGATGCTCGAGGCATCGGCGGCGTTGCTGCAGAAAGCGAGAGATACGATAGGCCGTCAGGGGAGCCGACTGGAGCGCGAGCGGGCCGATCGTGACGAGGTCCAGGATCGCCTCAGCCACTTGGTGAACCAAGTTGCCACGCACGTATTGCGGCTGCGCGATGCCTACCGTCGTGCCAGTGCGACGATGTCGGCCGTCGGGCTAAACCCGTTCGACCACCCGGTCGACTTCAATGAGTTGCGGCTTCCTGACCTGGTCTCCCTCTTCACCTATATCTCCGAGGAGCTGAGCCGTCTCCGCGCGATGGTGGGGGCTGAGCTGGACAAGGAGGGGTTGTGGGCTGCCGTCGCCGTTGCCGGGCGAATCCTTTTAGGGCTCCGTCACCGGAATCCATTCGTGCCATTGGACGCCGTCTTTGACGAGCTGGTTCCCGTCGACCGGGAGCGGGCTCTGCGGGCGGTTGCACCCTGCATCACCAACGTCATGCGCCTCGAGAAGCAGAGGGACTTTGGTAGTGTTTAGGCGCCCTCTGCATGGGCATGTCCATGTCTCGGCGCAACATGACCGTTGGATCAAACTCAGGCGGTGCAGATCAGTCACTATAGCACAAAGCGTGTGGGTGTGTTTGGTTGCATTCTCATCTCAATATAGTTGTTTCCTCTTCGTGTATTTGTTACATATAGGAGTAGTTGACATGCGCACAACATCATTTGTTATCGTTATATCTTACTACACACTAGCAACAAGATTGTGTAGTACTGACGTATGAACCACTTCACATGCCTAGTAGTAGGAGCACTGTGTATGTTCAAGTGGCTGCCGTGTTTCGCACTCCTCCGTCGTAAGAGTGGAAACGCTTGCTGTAATCATTTTTTCTTTTGAAAAACAGTGGACACACTCTACCGTGCGGATCCTCCTCCAGCCATGCACTAAATTACTCACTTTCCCCGACGTGTGGGACAGCCAGCATCAGGGTCCACCAGCCATGCACTAAATTACTCTGTAGTAGAGTGACGGTAGACTACCCCGATCGAAGCGCTGCAGTAATGCCCAATGAGCCGTCAAATCACAAAACCCCCTCCTTTCCAGCAGTAAGTTGGAAGGACGAAGCAACCATCATTTCACTCTTCTCTCTCAGCTTCCTCTCTACCCAACCATCCCTTCTGCCTCATCTTGTTCCTCATTTCTTCAAGAAAACCCCGACCTGCTTCTGCCATTGTTCTTCTCTCCCAAAGAAGGAAAGGTGAGCGCATCAATGGTATTGATTCTGGCCAAGGCTCGGTCTTGCAACCCCGAGACCGATCCTATAACTCCCTCTCTTTTCTTCTTTTGGGTTTGTGATTATGGTTTCTTTTCTTTTATTTCTATTTGACAGTTTCTTGATGGACGCTGGAGCACCAGCCGAAGTGATGTCTATGGCTCCGGCCAAAACCGTCGAGGCTCATGGTACAAAGAAGCGCAAGCACCCCGCCGAGACTACCGCAGACAAGCTCAAAGCCATCGCCCTGTCCAAGCCCCCCTCTTCGGGATCCCTCATTAAGCAAGTCCAGGTAATATCTCTTCTTGACGATCTTTTTCTCGATCTTGATCGTGTTTTAGTACTAGTAGTACAACTTTCTGGGTGATCTTGCATGTGATTTTTGTGTGCCAAATGACGGTTCTAAATTCCTCTTTTGACCAAAATATACAAGAGGTTGACACTGATTTCTTATAGATTACTTTCAACTACTCCCTCTGTCCCAAATTTCTTGTCTTAGATTTGTCTAGATACGGATGTATCTAATACTAAAATGTGACTTGATACATCCGTATCTAGAAAAATCTAGGACAAGAACTTTGGGACGGAGGGAGTACTTTATGAACATCAATGCTACCTTTTAAGAGGGTATATTTGCCTCAGTAACTTGTGTTATGGATTTTGCATGTAATCCCTCTGCTCTCATGCCTTTGAAGACATGTTCTAGTGTCTTTGTTCACTCATTTCTGTGCGTATATGTAGTCATATATGGAGTATAATATCGAAAATCATCTTATATTTCTGAACGGAGGTAGTAATAAAATATGGTTTCCGTTTGAATTAGAACCAGGTCCGCGGTGGAGATGAATTTCTCGAAGTCATGCCGTGTGAAATGGAAGACCTGATGATGAGTTCTACTGCTGAACTATCCAGCTGCTGTGTCCTTGTCGCCACGTGTCCTGAACTAGTGTTTTCCTGTAGCATTGTTGCCAAGCGTGTTCTCGAGGCTGTACTTGACCACAACAATTTCCTGGCTGTGCCTTCGATTACGAAGGGTGTGGTTCTTGTAAAGCTTCCCAACAAATCTGATGCGGCCTGTCTTCATCATCATGTTTATGAGTGGAAAGACCACTCTGTTAGGTTATCCAAGGTTGACAAGATGGTGATGGTGCGTGTAGACATCTCACACGAAGTGCATGGCCTAGTCAGTTATGCGGGGTTCATCCCATAGGTCGGTGGCAAGAAATAGTCTGCAGAGTTTAGTTAGTGCAACTTTGCTTGTCTATAGTAAGTACTATTGTTCAGTACTTGATTTGCATTTGTGAACCCTGTATTTTTATTAGTACTGCCGCTTTTGGTGTGTGGTCAGTCCTGAGAACGGTCTATGTTAATGTCTGTCCACTCAATTCAGTCTGTATAATTTGAAGTATCCAGATCATATTTTTTGTGAGGACGGTTTATCAATTATGGTTACACTCCAATATCTGTATGCATTGCAGGGTTTATCGCACCCACCAGGATTTCCAGTCCCATGGATGTTCGGTCCATACGATTTGTCACGACCTTTGGACTGTCCTGCTTGTGGGAGTAGGCAGGGCCCCTGCATGCCACGCGTAGTTGGACGATCAATCTTCTGTTTAGTACTTCAACATAGTGATTTCCTGGTAAGGATTCACTCGTGTCACATCAAGTAAATCTTATTGATTTACTGTCTAAATCTTATTGATTTAATGTCATGTTTTCTTTCTTTTCCTGCAATTTTACGATGTAGGTTTTGCCATGTGACATTCATCACAGAATAAACCGTTTGGTTTGCTCTACGATGGCTATTTTTGTAGGTTTCACTTCTTATGTCGTGTCAGTAACGAAGGCACTGTCCATCACTTATATTAATGGAAAAAATTGGATCAGTGTGTTGTCTGAGTACAAGCTGAATCCCTATGATGGACTGCAGTTTGGTTTAACAAAAAATGCCACAATTAGTCCTTCTCGCGTTTAAAAGAAATGAAGAAAAAAACTGGATCATGGTCTCGGATCCTAGTCAAGTTAGAAAGCTGATCATAGCAGACCAGACACGATCGCCGCTATCTCGCACAGATCGAGCACCGACAGTTGCTCTAGCACTGGCAGCGGCAGCAGCTCAGTCTGATCCAGCTGAGGATCGGGCACCGACCGCATCAGCGGATCAGTCTGATCTACCGGGGGATCGGGCATCGACACCGGCACCTGCTCCGACACTGGCACCAGCTCTACAAGGAGCACCATCTCCAGCAGCAGTGGCTTCGACACCTGCACCAACACTTGCACTTGCATCTGCTCTGGCCCGTGCAGTTGCACCGGCAACAGACTGGGCTGCAGTTCGCACTTCATATACCAAAGTCCTTACAAAAACCGACATGTCCACCTTCTTGGTAAGCATTGGCCGCCCAAGTGCTTCATTCTTTTTTTCCATGCTGTTTCACATGATTCACTGTGTTGATCTAACTGTTTGGGTATGTCTTCTTGTTTGCAAACAAAGAATTCCTAGAGCAACGAGGGAGTCGTTCAACAATCCGGGCGACCGCGGCCAAGTTTCTCTTACCATGCGCAGCCTTGGTGTGAATGAACCTACTCAATATAACGTAAGTACAAAGGATGGTCGCATGATGATTGATGCTAAAGGATGGTCAAGGTTCAAATCTAAAACATATCTTGCGGTAGGGGATGATGTCAAAATCGAACTTTCTCGGCAAGGAGAGCTGGTCCAAATCAACTTTGGAATTAGCAGCACGCAACTGCCGAACTGATCTATCCTCCGAGAGATTTTGATGTAATAATCTGGCATGGTGAAAAAAGTGTCCTGTGTGTATAAGTAGTACGGCAGTATTATTTATCACATGGTATATCATTGATAGAATTGCAACTCTAATTGCTGGTTAGGAACTGTCGTTCGATTTCATTCCAGCAGCTGCCGTGCTTTATTCAATTTTGTGTATTCGCCTTGCGACAGCATCTAAAACCAGCGCAGTACCGATCGCTTGCAATATGAAAAGCACTGAGGTAGAACACATGGGCCCCCAAACATGCAGGGTCGGCCTGCGGCCCAATGTCCAGAACCGTGAGCCTATCTGAGTATTATATTCTCAGCTGAACCCCCATAAAAAAAGCTGAACTCCCATTATGCCCGTGCGCTGCAGAGGGAGTATATTTCTCGGCAAGGTGAGCCTGTGATATAAAAGAATTGTATATTTCTTTACAGAGGGAGTATCTCTCTGTCAAAAATATATATTTATGTGTAACTAGTTACTCCTGTCTTTCTACTTCCTTTCGCTGATATGTGGGGCAACCGGCAACGGGGTCCACGTGCCATATGCACAAATTAGAGTGCACAACTTCACGATAGACACACCCCGGTCGTAGCGCCGCAGTAATGCCCAACGAGCCGTCAAATCACAACCCCCCTTTCCAGCTTTAGCAGTAAGCTGGACAGACGAAGCGGCAATATTTCACTGGGCCTGAATCCCCTTCTTCCTTGTCTGCTTGTTCAGAGAAAACCCCCTCTCGGCGATTGCATAGGGTTTTCTCATGGAGAACCAGGTACGTACCTTCATCCATCCCCGATAAACCCAAGTCCCTTGGTCGCAGGTAATCCTAGGATGGCAGCCGCCGCCGTTGATGCATTTTTCTTCCTACTGAATCTAGTGTGTTTCATTTGCAGTGCCCAAAGTGCGAGTACCCTACAGGTTTCTGCGCCCTCGGCGAGACGCCACACTTGTTCCTTCTCATCCTAACACAGCATTTTGAAACGCGCACAGTATGTTCCTAGAATCCTCTTTTCTATCCGGGAGGGTGGTTTTTTTGAACATGCTGTGTTCTCATATTATTTTTCCTGCAGTGTATTATTTGCTCTTCCAGAACACATGTACTCAAGATGCTCGGCCTTGCCATAACTGAATACACTAGTTTAATGGTCACAGTGAAGACAAGCCATGGATATAAGTTCCGAGTTGGGTTCATGAACCAAGAAGATCGCTGCTTTTTTTTATGGCCGAACTTGGATAAACTTTCTCAAGTGTTACGGACTGAAAGTTGGCGCACGAATGTTGATGGAAATAGCAGAACCTAATCTCATCTTCACTGCGATCTTCCACCCCGACATCGTTCCAATTGTTCATCCATGTTAGTTTTGTATCTGGTTCTTGCTTGTTGCCTCGATTACTTCTTAATCCACGTATTCTGTCTAACTAATCACAATTTAACTTTAGAAGTAGCAACGAATCTCTCACGAAGATGCTACTTCTAACTAATATTTTCTTATAATTGGTGGCACGTGTAGGTTTTTTCAGAGTTAAGCAGTCTGCTCGTTTGTTACTCTGTAATAACTCGGCTGTTACTAATGGCACTGAAGTTGACTGGATCGACATCCACAAGTTCCTACACTTTATTGATCGTCTTGAGGTCCTTGTGGGGCGTTTCAATGGTGGAAGGCCACGTGGGATATGTGTGCCACTGCTGCACTCATTGAACAGGTCCAACTGTGTCGAGAAACTTATGGTACGAGCTGTTTTCTGTTATATATGTTGTTCATAAACTATTGCTTATACACAGTTTTACATCTGTGATCTTCTTGAAACAGGAACTGCCGAGTTCTATTGTTCCTATACAGATGCCTGACCATGGTCGGGTCAGACTTGCGCTTGCTCACAACATGATGTATATGTCGACCTACTCAATTCCCCTTGGAGGTGAAAAGATACTTATTCATGGGTGGTCTCAAATAACAAAGGCCCGTCCATCTTGGAGAATAGGACAAAATATTATTTTCATGCTTTTCCATGGCTCTAAAGCGAATATCCTATTTATTGACCATGTTGCGAGATGAAGCCGCTTTCAGAAGGTTGTGGATGCGCGGGGTGGCGCCTGGGCCTTGTCCTGGGGCTTGGCAGCCTCACCCTTGGTTAACTGTAGGCAAAGTAGCACTGTTCGAGGCATGCTTTGTACGGTTGAACCTATATAAGTACTCTTTCTGCTTTCAGCTTTGGTTGTTAAGTGCCCTTGCTGGTTTTTGTTAAGGTTGTTAAGTACTCCTGCTGCTTTTACAGTCTGTCGTGTTTCTTCAGTCCTGTCTTCATCCAGCAGCCAAAACCAAACCAGCGCCAGCAGGGCTGCCTGCTTCCACCTCCCACGGCTGGCTGCGCCTCAGCACACGCATCGCCGCCCCACCATCTCCTAAATCATTAACGCCGACGTCCTTCGCGTGCTTTGGTGCGCTCACCGTGGCGCCACCCTCTCGCGTTGTCAACATGGTCAACAAACAGCAGGAATCAGCAGAAGTACGTGGAGAAGATGACAGTAGGGGCCCAACACGTCAGCGTATGGAAAAATAAAATGCTTCCTCCTAGTGTTTTCCTGACATCTGGGACCCACGACATTGTGAGCGTATATAGTCAATAGACAAGAGAACATCACAAGATCGGCTGACACCTGGGACGTAGCTACTCGAGCAGTATTTTTTTGTTTGGTATTGTTGAGACGGAGCAGGGTTTGAACCGGGCTGTGGCCCGTCTAGCCCAGGCTTATATTTTATGTTCACCAAGTGACCAGCCCAGCTACTTTTTCTTTGTGAAAATGAGCCCAGTTTATTTTTTCTGAAGAATACCCAATCCAGGCCTACTTATTTTTCTACGCCCTGATGGGCTGCAACTCTTTCAAGACGCCTGCAAATCTTGAAAGTAATATGAAATGGGTTGTAAATATAAAAACAGAAGACAAATTGGCAATTACTTTATAATTTCTGAATTTTATCACATTTTCAGATTCCTATTTCACTGGGCATTAGCCTAATTTAAATATATCTTCAAAGTACTTTAAATCTGGCTGGACATTTCGGTATTAAAAATAGTTTGGAACCCATAGAAATATGCAAAATTGGCCCTGGCCAACCAAAAAAATGACTGCAATAAATTGCATAAGAAGTTTCCATGAGCTATATATAAATCATTATATATAGCCGTGGTGCGCTCGGCGCGGCGTGGTCAACATGGTCAAGGAACGGCTTCCATCGGACGTGGACTGTACGTGGAGAGGCTGACAGCTGGGTCCACGGCCGTAGCAAGGAAGTGCCTCCTTATTACGTGCAAAATAATTATTCCTCCACCTAACAGCAGGGACCCACCGGACGGGCCACCAGTATTTTGCAAAAAAATCATTTCCCCCTGATTGCTGGGACCCACCAGACGGGCCACCGTATTTCGCGAAAAAAACGTTCCCCCCGCTGTCAGCTCGGCCCCACCGGAAGTGCCTGCTTATTACGCACAAAAAAATGAATACTCCCTCGGCTAGCTGGGACCCACCTTGGTGGGAGGCTGACTTGTGGGCCTACTAAGTTGACGGGGATGAAGGGCTTTGTCAACTTAGTCAATATGAATGATTCTAGCTCCATTGACCGTACGATGTCCATCCAACGGCCGTAGTGCTTCTTTAACCTCTGGTCTTCTTGCTCCAGCCGCCCAAAGCAGCGCCGGTCATGCCGCATGGTCCTGCCTCCCGTGGCCGGCTGTGCTGCCACGGAGGCCTCACCGCCCCCTACTATTCCCACCGCTGGCCAGGCCCTACGGCGACGACAGCCTCACACCGCAGCCGAACCAGTGAACCCTCGTACTCCTCTCCGCGCGCGCAGGCTTCCACTATCGTGTCTTCCCCGGCTCCCCGTCGTCCCGTTCCTACGCCTCGCCGTCGTCCACCGCCCTGGTGCTCTCGGCGCGGCATGGTCAATGTGGTCAAGGAACGACTTCCATCGTACGTGGACTGTACGTGGAGAGGCTGCCAGCTGGGTCCACGGCGGTAGCAAGGAAGTGCCTCCTTATTATGCGGAAAATAATAATTCCTCCACCAGACAGCAGGGACCCACCGGACAGGCCACCGTATTTCGCGAAAAAAACGTTTCCCCCCTGACTGCTGGGACCCACCAGCTACACCTTCGCACGCAAGGAAGTGTGTCCGGGCAAAAAAAAACGATTCGCCCCCCTCACTGCTGGGACCCACCAGCTACATCTTCGCACGCAAGGAAGTGCGTCCGGGCAAAAAAAAACCAAAACGATTCGCCCCCCTGACTGCTGGGACCCACCAGCCCCCCGACTGCTGGGACCCACCAGCTACATCTTTGCACCCAAGGAAGTGCGTCCGGGCAAAAAAATGATTCGCCCCCTGACTGCTGGGACCCACCAGCTACATCTTCACAGGCAAGGAAGTGTCTGACAGTCGGGACCCACCTGGTCGAAGCGTACGTAGCGTTAACATTCTGGTCGTGAATGTGTACGTACATACTGGTCGATGTAGCGGCACGCACGTGTCGTAGTAGAGGCGCGCACGTGTCGTAGTAGAGGCGCACACGTAGCATGTACACGTACGTACAGCGGCCAGGGTGCAAGAAGAAAATACGGACACGTATGTGTACATACGGGCGGGGTCTCGAACGCCTACTCGCGCATACTTACGGCGAGGGCTCGTGTACATGGTTGGGTCAGAACGGAGAAACAGCGTCGTCGTTGTGTTCATGGGTCGGAACGGAATGCGTGGTCGTGTTCATCGGGAGGGCTTGGACGGAAGAGGCGATGGAAACGAGGCCTGGCGTACCGGATAACGGAGGAAACAGACCTCCTACGGTCGAAACGGGGGTCCTGTTGATCGGGAGGGGTGTGGCGTACCGCAAAATGGAGGAAACGGACCTCCTACGGTCGAAATGGGGATCCTGTTGATCGGGAGGGGTGTGGCGTACCGCACAACGGAGGAAACGGACTTGCGTTGGAGCGCTACGGTCGAAACGGGGGTCCTGTTCATCGGGAGGGGTGTGGCGTACCGCAAAACGGGACTCCACCACTGGTAGAAAAAGGGCCTGTTGTCCCGGTTCATAAGGGCCTTTTGTCCCGGTTCTGGAACCGGGACTAAAGGGTCGGTACTAATGCCCTGTCCCTTTAGTCCCGGTTCAATCTAGAACCGGGACAGATGGGCCTCCACGTGGCCTGTGCGCGGAGCCCAGGCAGGAGATCCTTTGGTCCCGGTTGGTGGCACCAACCGGGACCAATAGGCATCCACGCGTCAGCATTTCTGTGGTTGGGGTTTTTGTTTTTTTTTTGGGGGGGGGGGGGGTTGGGGGGGTTTTGGGGGGTTAATTTAGGTGTTTCATATATTGTGTTAGCTAGCTATAATTAATAGAGAGAAGTGTCCTCTCTTATGTCCGTGCTTGGTCGACGCTACGTACTATACATACGTATAGAGAGGACTAGACACGCTAGCTAGCTAGTAAGCAAACGAAGGAAACAGAAGATCGTCATGAACATATATGCATACAGAGAGAAGTGATATCGACCACCTCTCCTTCTCTGAGAGATTGGTCCAACAACAAGTTCTCGTATATCTATCCGACACTACCGGCTATATATATACAATAATTATCTTTTACAAATATAATCATACGGACTCAGGGTCCACATAGTATTCTCCGTCTTCAGGGATCACTTGGTCAAGAAAGAATGCCGCCAATTCCTCTTGAATTGCTCACATGCGAGCTGGTGCTAGGAGTTCATCCCGCTTCCAAAACATCTAATTTAAAGAAGGGGGTCAATATATATATATATATATATATATATATATATATATGAATGAATGAAACTCAACACAAATGATGGTGATAAAATAAAATTGTGAATGTTGTTATTTACGTACTTCATATTGTTCGTCAGTGTAGCCCCGCTCACAGGTCGTGTGGCAGATGGACTCGCAAACGTAGTATCCACAGAAATTATTCCCTTGTTCCTGCCACAACCACTTTACCACTTTACAAGAAATAGAGGTCAATCAAACTGATAAGCAAGAATGTCAAATGGTATTGATGAAACTAGCGCTTGAATGACTAGTAGATGCGCGGAACATGCTACTATAGTACTTACTTTCGGGTGTCTAAATTACAGCTCCTTCGGCAGTCCCGGAGCTTTTCTGGTGAATTTTCTCCAAACCCTGCCGGACAAAGAAAACAATTACTTGATATATCAGGAAATGAACAAATTTGCTGATATGGTGGATAATGATCGATTTATTCTCGAGTATTTGAGTCATGTCTGCATAGTCCTAGGGATCTTTTCGTCTTGAGTCTAAGACGGTTACTAGTCCCTGCTCAAGCTTAATCTCTAGGAGAATATAGTGGAAACTGCACACGCATGCATAACTCATCAATTACATTACTATAACCTTGACTAATATATAAGGGAAACCGAATACGCACAAGACAGTAACACTCACTTGAAGTTGTAAGGAAAGAGTATTACATCTTTGTTTTCATTTATTACCAACGATCGTAGCAAGTTGGCCTCGGTAGCTGTGGCATGAAATTTAACCTGAGTTGCATCTATGATATATGTGTTAATGAACCCAACATCACCGACTTGTCTTTTCTTCAATTCGGCGATCTTCAATCTGCATAATATAGTGAGGATGATTATAAATACATGCAATGAAAGAGCTGAGCTATATAGAGAGACTTAATGACAGAGGTAGTACTATTTACAGACAGTAGCAGGCGATCGTTGTTTTATCGAGGGCCAATTGATTGAAAAACTAATAGAACTCCTCAAATGGAACAGGCAACAGTTCAATTCCAACGAGGTCATGCTCCTTTTTTACTTTCACATACAAAGTACTCCTCCCCCCAGAGTCTCTGCAGATTTTCAAGTACCAATCATGCAATCTTCGCATCATCGTTGATAGAGATCTTTCATCTTTGACGAGAGGCTTCCCGTACTCATATCTTTGTATCTGCACCTCCATGGGTTCATAATGTACATCGCCGGGCAGGTAATCTGCAAGATTGCTATGACCGGGCACCATCCTCGGATCATTAGCGACGTTGTGGCTAGGCACCTTGAGCGGGGGGCACGATTGCTTCGCTTGTTCGCGGAGCTGGGCAATTTGTTTCCCAGCTCGTCGTTCTTTCAGCCTTTGATCACTGACAGTACTTCCAGACCGCTCCGCTTCAGCAAATTCCTTTCCGATAATGCACTCATAGTTTCCTTTCGGCGGAGACTTGGGTGCTTTTGTCAGGGCAGCCAGAGTGCGCTTCTCTTTCACCGGATCTACCTTCTCCTCCGGAAGTGGATGTCTCTTTGCTTTCAACCCTTGAAACCAGTCATCCACTTCGGTTCGTGCGATCTCGGCGTTCTCCTCCGGGGTCCTCTCGTATGGTAACTTCTCTGGAGTCTTCAGAGAAGGACCGAATCTGTATGTCCACCCGCCTCTGGCTGTACTGCTAGACGCCGACCGAGCAGATAGAGCGGTTGTCTTCTTTACTTGCTTACGAGGCGGAGGAGAAGGACTACGATGCGCCGGAGCAGCCGGAGCGGCGGCAGGTCTCTTCCGCCCTTGCTGACGAGGCGGAGAAGGAGGAGGCTGGCTGCTCGGGCACGTCGGCGCAGGCGGAGAACGAGGCGCATTGCCGCCACGCGCTGGAGAAGGAGCCGGTCGAGTGCCCTGATCGTCACTCATCGGAGGAGGAGGCGGTGGAGGAGGCGGAGTGCCCTGACTCGCCGGAGGAGGAGGCGGTCGAGGAGGCGGAGTGCCCTGACTTGCCGGAGGAGGAGGAGGAGGAGGCAGAGGTGTCCAGTTCGGAAGGTTGATGAGCTCCTTCCGCCATAGGCATGGAGTCTTCAGAGCAGACCCCAGCCTAGTCTCCCCTTCACCGGTAGGGTGGTCAAGCTGGAGATCCTCAAATCCCTCCGTTATTTCATCCACCATCACCCTAGCATATCCTTCTAGAATCGGCCAGCAGTGAAAAGTTGCGCCGGGTTCAGTAGGATAAACAGAGCCAACAGCCGCCTTGACCTTCAAATTCATCCATTGCGTCATAAGGTGGCAATTTTGAGAATCCGTGATAGCATCCACGGGATAGCTGGCAGGAGCCGTCAAGGCATGCTCCAGCTGAAGCAGCTCGGTGGAAGCCACACTGCTTCTCCGCTGAGATGGCAGGGTAGCTTCGGGGGAAGCTTCGGCAGTACGTTTGCTGCGATTTGCTTCTCGTTCCTCTATCGCTTGTACCCTTGCTTGCAGTGCCTGCATTTGGGTCTGCTACACTTTTTTCCTCCTCTCATGGGATTTGTAACCGCCTGCGTCCGGAAACCCAACCTTCCACGGAATGGAGCCTGGCATGCCTCGTGTCCGTCCATGGTGCTCAGGATTCCCGAGGGCTATTGTGAGCTCGTCGTTCTCTCTGTCTGGAAAGAACGTCCCTTGCTGCGCTGCTTCGATATAGTGCTGAAGCTTCCTGACTGGTATGTCCATTTGATCGTTCGTCCAAATGCACTTCCCTGTTACAGGGTCCAAGGTTCCGCCAGCCCCGAAGAACCAAGTCCGGCAACGGTCTGGCTAGTTAATTGTCTCTGGTTCGATCCCTTTATCAACCAGATCATTCTCAGTCTTGGACCACTTAGGCCGGGCTACGAGGTAGCCACCTGACCCCGTGCGATGGTGATGCTTCTTCTTTCGCAACATTTTGCTTGTTTGTCGCCGACATCTTCTTACTCTTTTCCGATGTCTTGTGGGCCACAAATGCGGGCCAGTGATCTCTGATCTTCTCATATCTGCCCTTGAATTCTGGTGTCTCATTATTTTCGACAAACTTATTCAGCTCTTTCTTCCACCTCCTGAATAGTTCTGCCATCCTCTTAAGAGCAAAAGACTTGATTAATTGCTCTTTAACTGGCTTCTCTGGATTATCCTCTGGCGGTAGGGTGAAATTTGACTTCAGCTCAGTCCAAAGATCATTTTTCTGCATATCATTGACATAAGACACCTCAGGGTCTTCTGTAGCCGGCTTAAACCATTGCTGGGTGCTGATCGGGATCTTGTCCCTAACCAAAACCCCGCACTGAGCAACAAATGCGCTCCTTGTCCGGAGGGGTTCAATCGGTTGGCCGTCGGGCGCGATTGCTATGATCTCAAACTTTTCATCCGAGCTCAACTTTTTCTTCGGGCCTCGTCTCTTTACCGAAGTTGTGCTCAATCCGGAGGGCTAGAAAAAAGAACAAAGACTTAATTAATATGTGTACATACCAAAACAATGAATGCATCAATTAGCTAGTCAGCAGAAGCTTAACTAATATATATACCTGGCCGGACTCGGTTCGGTCACCGGAGACGTCATCACGGTCTCCTTCTTGCACCGGCATTGGGTCACCGGAGCCGTCCTCACGGTCTCCTTCTTGCACCAGCATTAGGTCACCGGAGCCATCATAATCAGCTGCTTCCAGACCACCGGTCTCGTTGAGAAACAACGAGCAGATGGCATCACTTCCTCGTGCGATTATGTCCCCCAACAACTCTTCTCGTACTTCGTCTCGGGCGGTGTCCATAGTTTCTACAAATATTGACAACATGGCAATTATTATTCAAACATGACAGATGGATATATTAGTGGCAAAAACGTAGAACTAATATTAATTAGTGGCCTCGACGTTGCTTCTCTAGGGTTTGGGGTGGCCTCGACCCCTCGGCGATCCTCGACCCCTCAAACCCTCGACGACCCTAGACCCCTCGACCCCTCGAACCCTCGACGACCCTAGACCCCCTCTTGACCCCTTCATGTCGAAGTTATCGGGTAGGGGGTATATCGACAACGACATACCCAATACATGCATACATACATACATATCACATGCATCCATACATATATGAACAAAATTAATATCTACTAATTAACAACCTAAATAAAAAAACTAATACATATAGGAAGAAGAAGAAAAAAGAAGAGAAGAAAGAATAGAGGAGAAGACTTCCTCTTCTTCCTCTCCTCTTCTTCTCCCTCTTCTTCTCCCTCTTCTTCCCCTTCTTCCCTCGACCCCCTAAACTAGTTCTCAACCCTCGACCCCCTAAACTAGTTCTCAACCCTCAACCCCCTAAACTAGTTCTCGACCCCCCCTCATGTCGAAGTTATCAGGGAGGGGGTATATTGACCCCCCTCATGTCGAAGTTATCGGGGAGGGTTATATCGACCCCCCTCCTGTCGAAGTTAACGGAGATGGGGTATATCGACAATGACATGCATACATGGAAAAAATGCTATCCATCTATACATACATAGCCACATACATATATACATGGAAATAATGCTATGAAAAAAATATGAACAAAAAAAATAATACACATAAACAAAAAAATACATATATGAACAAAAAATGCTCTGAACAAAAAAAATAATACACATATATGAACATCTATACATACATATAGCCACATACATATATACATTATATATACATACAAAAAAATGAAAAAAATGATAAACAGGTTGAACAAAAAAATAATACACATATATGAACATATATACATACATATAGCCACATACATATATACATTATATATACATACAAAAAATGAAAAAATGATAAACAGGTGGCGGCGGCTCATAGCAGCGAGGTTGACTAGCGAGGGCGACAGCGGGGGCAGCGAGGGCGGCAGCGAGGGCGGCGGCGAGGGCGGCGGATGGCTCGGAGAGGAGGGCGGCGAGGGCGGCACGGGCTCTGGGAGGAGGGCTCGGGGACGACGGCGAGATCGGGGGCGGCGCGGGCTTGGGGACGACGGCGAGCTCGAGGGGCGGCGTGAGCTCGGGGAGGAGGGCTCGGGGACAACTGTGAGCTCTGGGGCGGCGCGGGCTCGAGGGCGGCAAGGGCTCGGGGGCGGCGCGGGCTCGAGGAGCGGGCGGTGGCAGCGACGACGAGGAGCGGGCGGTGACGGCGACGGCGACCTCGGGGCGGCGACGACGAGCACGGGCAGCCTGGCGGCGTCGTCGGGGCGGGATCGAAGAAACTGAACCAAAATTTTCACAAGTGTGGCTTATATAGACAGAGCATTGGTCACGGTTCGTGGCACAAACCGTGACCAATGCCCCCCTTTAGTCCCGGTTGGTGCCACCAACCGGGACAAAAGGCCTTGTGCGGCTGCTGCGTCGAAAGTTTAGTCCCACCTCGCTAGTTGAGAGGGGTGCGCAGTGGTTTATAAGCCCCACTGTCGTACCCCTCTCGAGCTCCTCTCCATTGCAGGCTTACGGGCCTAATTGTCACTGCTATGCCTGTGGGCCTACTGGGCCTCCTGCGGGCCTACTGGGCCTCCTGCGGGCCTGAATCCTGGCCCTTGGATGGGTTTCTAGTCGTATTCATGCCGTGGGGCCTAGTAGGTGGAATTTTTTTGTTTTTTTGTTGCTTTATTTATTTTCTTTTGTTTTTTGCTTTATTTTTTAATCCTTTATGCTTTTAGTTTTAGAAAAATTATAAACTTTTTGTTAATGCCATTAGTTTTTTTTGTTTTCTTTGTTGCTTTATTTATTTTATTTTGTTTCTACTTACAACAAAATACTTATTGTTGCTATTTTTTTCCAGTTTTTTTGTTTTGTTTTCTGCATTATTTATTTTCTTTTGTTTTTTGCTTTATTTTTTTAATCTTTTTGCTTTTAGTTTTAGAAAAATTATAAACTTTCTGTTAGTGCCATTAGTTTTCAAATTTGAAAACACTTTTTTAGTTTTTTTGTTTTCTTTGTTGCTTTATTTATTTTATTTTGTGATTAACTTTACTATAAAAATAGTTTTTCTTGTTTTTTTGATTTGTTTTTTACATTATTTATTTTCTTTTGTTTTTTGCTTTAATTTTTAACTCTGTTTGCTTTTAGGTTAGCAAAATTATAAACTTTCTGTTAGTGCCATTAGTTTTCAAATTTGAATTCTTTGAAAATTGTTTGAATCACAAGTTTGTGATTAACTTACTAAAAAATGAGAATAGATGCGCTTATAGAGAAAATTCAACCTAAATTCCTAGTAAATTTCTATGAATTTCCGAGAAATTCACTATGAATTTAGGTTAAACTTTTTCGCTATTAGGGCATCTATTTTCACTTTGAGAGGAGCTCAACAAGGCAGGGAGGGAAGGGCTTATAAACCGGTGTGAGCCCCCTTCGGTTGGCGAGGTGGGACTAAACTCTGCTCGCAACGAGGACCAACCCTTTAGTCCCGGTTTGTGGCACAAACTGGGACTAATGGTCATGGGCCAGGGGCGAGGAGCAAAATTATAAACTTTCTGTTAGTGCCATTAGTTTTTGAAAGTTGAAAGTTGAAAGTTGGCATGGGCCAGGGACTAATGGTCATGGTATTACGAGGGCCGAACCATAAGACATGAAAGCATTTCAAATGAACTCTGAAAAAGTTGAAAGTTGGCATGGTATCATAATTTCACCCACATAGCATGTGCATGTACAAAACGGATAATGGTAGCATGTTCGTGTGTTACAAAGTTGGCATGGTATCATCATAATAGTTGCGGGACAAAACGGATAATGGTAGCGGTGTCTGCTTTGAATTCCTTTTCTTCGCTTGTGTCATTTGCTTATTGCACCATAACCATGGATAATCCTCATTGTTTATCAGGATGCTTGGGTCAGCCTTGACATTGAAGGGAGGAATTTCATGAAACTTTTCATAATCTTCAGACATGTCTGTCTGGCCATCCACTCCCAGGATGTCCCTTTTTCCTGAAAGAACTATGTGGCGCTTTGGCTCATCGTATGATGTATTTGCTTCCTTATCTTTTCTTTTTCTCGGTTTGGTAGACATGTCCTTCACATAGATAACCTGTGCCACATCATTGGCTAGGACGAACGGTTCGTCAGTGTACCCAAGATTTTTCAGATCCACTGTTGTCATTCCGTACTGTGGGTCTACCTGTACCCCGCCGCCTAACAGATTGACCCATTTGCACTTAAACAAAGGGACCTTAAAATCAGGTCCGTAGTCAAGTTCCCATATGTCCACTATGTAACCATAATATGTGTCCTTTCCGCTCCCGGTTGCTGCATCAAAGCAGACACCGCTGTTTTGGTTGGTGCTCTTTTGATCTTGGGCGATCGTGTAAAATGTATTCCCATTTATCTCGTATCCTTTGTAAGTCAATACAGTCAAAGATGGTCCCCTGGACAACAAGTACAACTCATCACAAACAGTGTTGTCACCTCTGAGACATGTTTCTAACCAACTGCTAAAAGTCCTGATGTGTTCACATGTAATCCAGTCGTTGCACTGCTCCGGGTGTTTGGAGCGCAGACTGTTCTTGTGTTCATCGACATACGAGGTCACCAAGGTAGAGTTCTGTAGAACTGTGTAGTTTGCTTGAGACCAAGAATATCCGTCCCTGCATATTATTGAGTCTCTTCCAAGAGTGCCTTTTCCAGTCAGTCTCCCCTCATACCACGATTTAGGGATACCTATCTTCTTAAGGCCAGGAATGAAGTCAACACAAAACCCGATAACATCCTCTGTTTGATGGCCCATGGAGATGCTTCCTTCTGGCCTAGCGCGGTTACGGACATATTTCTTTAGGACTCCAATGAACCTCTCAAAGGGGAACATATTGTGTAGAAATACGGGCCCCAGGATGACAATCTCATCGACTAGATGAACTAGGACGTGCGTCATGATATTGAAGAAGGATGGTGGGAACACCAGCTCGAAACTGACAAGACATTGCGCCACATCACTCCTTAGCCTTCGTACGATTTCTGGATCGATCACATTCTGAGAGATTGCATTGAGGAATGCACATAGCTTCACAATGGCTAATCGGACGTTTTCCGGTAGAAGCCCCCTCAATGCAACCGGAAGCAGTTGTGTCATAATCACGGGGCAGTCATGAGACTTTAGGTTCTGAAACTTTTCTCTGGCATATTTATTATTCCCTTTATATTCGACGAGAAGCCAGTCGTGACCTTCATACTGAGCAGGCATTCAAAGAAGATTTCTTTCTCTTCTTTCATAAGAGCATAGCTGGCAGGAACTTTATACTGCTTCAGAGGCATGCCATCTTTTTCGTGCAAACGTTGCAGGTCCTCCCGTGCCTCAGGTGTATCTTTTGTCTTCCCATACACGCCCAAGAAGCCTAGCAGGTTCACGCAAAGGTTCTTCGTCACGTGCATCATGTCGATTGAGGAGCGGACCTCTAGGTCTTTCCAGTAGGGTAGGTCCCAAAATATAGATTTCTTATTCCACATGGGTGCGTGTCCCTCAGCGTCATTCGGAACAGCTAGTCCACCGAGACCCTTTCCAAAGATTACGTAGTGTAAATCATTGACCATAGCAAGCACGTGATCACCGGTGCGCATGGCGGGCTTCTTCCGGTGATCTGCCTCGCCTTTGAAATGCTTGCCTTTCTTTCGACATTGATGGTTGGTCGGAAGAAATTGACGATGGCCCAGGTACACATTCTTCCTGCATTTGTCCAGGTATATACTTTCAGTGTCATCTAAACAGTGCGTGCATGCGTGGTATCCTTTATTTGTCTGTCCTGAAAGGTTACTGAGAGCGGGCCAATCGTTGATGGTCACGAACAACAACGCCTTAAGGTTAAATTCATCCTGTCTGTGCTCATCCCACGTACGTACACCGTTTCCATTCCACAGCTGTAAAAGTTCTTCAACTAATGGCCTTAGGTACACATCAATTCCGTTGCCGGGTTGCTTAGGGCCTTGGATGAGAACTGGCATCATAATGAACTTTCGCTTCATGCACATCCAAGGAGGAAGGTTATACATACATAGAGTCACGGGCCATGTGCTGTGATTGCTGCTCTGCTCCCCGAAAGGATTAATGCCATCCGCGCTTAAAGCAAACCATACATTCCTTGGGTCCTTTGCAAACTCATCCCTGTACTTTCTCTTGATTTTTTTCCACTGCGACCCATCAGCGGGTGCTCTCAACTTCCCATCTTTCTTTCGGTTCTCACTATGCCATCGCATCAACTTGGCATGCTCTTCGTTTCTGAACAGATGTTTCAACAGTGGTATTATAGGAGCATACCACATCACCTTCGCAGGAACCCTCTTCCTGGGGGGCTCGTCATCAACATCACCAGGGTCATCTTGTCTGATCTTATACCGCAATGCACCGCATACCGGGCATGCGTTCAGATCCTTGTATGCACCGCGGTAGAGGATGCAGTCATTAGGGCATGCATGTATCTTCTCCACCTCCAATCCTAGAGGGCATACGACCTTCTTTGCTGCGTATGTACTGTCGGGCAATTCGTTATCCTTTGGAAGCTTCTTCTTCAATATTTTCAGTAGCTTCTCAAATCCTTTGTCAGCCACAGCATTCTCTGCCTTCCACTGCAGCAATTCCAGTACGGTACCAAGCTTTGTGTTGCCATCTTCACAATTGGGGTATAACCCTTTTTTGTGATCCTATAACATGCGATCGAACTTCAGCTTCTCCTTTTGACTTTCGCATTGCGTCCTTGCATCAACAATTACCCGACGGAGATCATCATCATCGGGCACATTGTCTGGTTCCTCTTGATCTTCAGCAGCTTCACCCGTTGCAGCATCATTGGGCACATCGTTTGGTTCCTCTTGATCTTCACCAGCTCCCCCCGTTGCAGCATCACCATATTCAAGGGGCACATAGTTGTCATCGTACTCTTCTTCTTCGCCGTCTTCCATCATAACCCCTATTTCTCCGTGCCTCGTCCAAACATTATAGTGTGGCATGAAATCCTTGTAAAGCAGGTGGGAGTGAAGGATTTTTGGGTTAGGGTAAGACCTCGTATTCCCACATTCAGTGCATGGACAACACATAAAACCATTCTGCTTGTTTGCCTCAGCCGCATAGAGAAACTCATGCACGCCCCTAATGTACTCGCGGGTGTGTCTGTCACCGTACATCCATTGCCGGTTCATCTGCGTGCATTATATATAATTAAGTGTCCAAATTAATAGAAGTTCATCATCACATTAAAACCAAAGTGCATACATAGTTCTCATCTAACAACATATAGCTCTCCGGAGCATCTAATTAATTAAACCATACATCGAAACTATGTAAAACATTTCAATGCGAAAACAAATGCGATCATAATCGCAACCAAGGTAACAATTGATCCAACGGCATAATGATACCAAGCCTCGGTATGAATGGCATATTTTCTAATCTTTCTAATCTTCAAGCGCATTGCATCCATCTTGATCTTGTGATCATCGACGACATCCGCAACATGCAACTCCAATATCATCTTCTCCTCCTCATTTTTTTATTTTTTCCTTCAACAAATTGTTTTCTTCTTCAACTAACTTTAACCTCTCGACAATAGGGTCGGTTGGCATTTCCGATTCACATCCTACATAAATAAAATCTATGTCACGTTGGTCGGCATAATTTTCATAAACAATAAATGAACCAATAGTTATAAAGATAATATATATACCACATCCGAATCATAGACAGGACGAGGGCCGACGGGGGCCGATACCAAAACCATCGCACTATATAAGATGCAATAATAAAAGTAAGAAAATAATACAAGTATCTATGTAAACATACAAGTAAGAATATTTTTCCTTTCAGAAAGAAGATAAAACAAGAGGCTCACCACGGTGGTGCCGGCGATGAGCTCGGCGTGGGTGATCGACGGCGGTGAAGACGGGGACGGGGTGTGACGGACCGCTAAACCTAGACAAATATTATGGAAAATGGAGCTTGGAGGTCGAGCTTGGAGAGGAGAAAGCTTAAGTAGTGTGGCTCGGGCATTCCATCGAACACCTTGTGTGCATAGGAGGTGAGCTAGAGCACCACCAAGCCCTCTCCCCCTCGGCCAGAGAAAAACAGAGCACTGGGGTGCTCTGCTCGCGAGCGAGGGGTATATATAGGCACCTCATTGGTCCCGGTTGGTGACATGAGCCGGGACTAAAGGGGAGCCTTTGGTCCCGGTTCAAGCCACCAACCGGGACCAATGGTGGTGGGCCAGGAGCGAGGTCCATTGGTCCCGGTTCATCCCACCAACCGGGACCAAAAGGTCCAGATGAACCGGGACCAATGGCCCACGTGGCCCGGCCGGCCCCCTGGGCTCACGAACCGGGACCAATTCCCACATTGGTCCCGGTTCTGGACTGAATCGGGACTAATGGGCTAACCCGGCCTGGACCAAAGCCCTGTTTTCTACTAGTGCACGGATACTGTTCATCTCCACCGTCGACCCCATCCAGCCTCCACGAGCTACTGGTCATCCACCGTCGACCTCCTCCAGCCTCCACGGGCTCCTGTTCATCCAGCCTCCACCGCGCGCTACTCCGCCGGCTACTGTTCAACCACCCCTCCACTGTCTACTGTTCATCCAGCCCTCCACACCACGGGGTCCTATTCAACCACCCCTCCACGGGCAACCCTCCACCGTCTACTGTTCATCCAGCCCTCCACACCACGGGGTCCTGTTCATCCACCCCTCCACGGGCACCCCTCCACCGTCTACTGTTCATCCAGCCCTCCACCACACCACGGGGTCCTGTTCATCCAGAGGCAACGCCACCGCTCACTGTTCATCCACCCCCCCCACGACGCTCACTGTTCATCCCATCGATCGGCTTCAGTTAGCAGCAGTAGACAAGGAATCGCTCGATCGGGTTCAGTTAATAGCCATCGATCGATCGCTCGGGTTCAGTAACGCGTAGCCTGGAGTGCAATCGCTCGGGTCCAGTTAGAGCCCAACGCCTCGCTCGGGTTCAGTTAGAGCCAACGCCTCGCACACACACGCGTACGTGTATGAGAGAAACGCGCATCGCTCGGCCCCCGACCTCCCACCATAACTGGGAACTCCCCGAAATTTTCCTCCCCCTCACTTCTACCACGGTTTTTTCTGTCATGGACGGCCCAATGAATGTCATGCAGCCGCGTCTCCGGCCCGCCCAGGACGAAAAGCCAATTTTCTATCATGATTTTTTGTCATAGAAGTAGGAGCCCACCACATCTATGATGATACCGGGTTTTGTCACAATTATCGTCATAGAAGTGTCATATGTATGACAGAATTTTTTTTCGTTCGGCCCAAAATGTCACGGATGTGTCTTTTTTTGTAGTGACAGCACCCCAGATAAACCAGCAAATCATACCCATAGAGAATGTTGGGTCTTCAAGCAGTCCGGCAAGCTCAACGCCGAGCACAAGGGGCAGGATACACCAAGCGAAGACGAGGACGAGCCTCGCAAGTAAAGCACTAGGGAACAAAAGAAATTCCCACCAGAAGTTAAAACAGTAAACGTGTTACACGTGACAAAGGGGAGAAACAAAGCGGCACTCCTAGAGACACATGTCCCAGGGCCTATCACAGCGGAGTTCTGCCACTGGTCGTCCCAACCGATCACCTTCGACCATCGGGATTACTCGGCAAGTATCCGGCGTGCAGGATGGGCTGCCTTGGTGTTAGACCCGATAATTGACGGATACCACTTCACACGAGTCCTGATGGATGGTGACAGTAGTTTAAACCTGATATATCAGGACACAGTCAGCAAAATGGTGATAGACCCAACAACAATTAGCCATAGCAATACTACCTTTAAAGGAGTAACGCCAGGCCCAGAATCCCATTGCACGGGCTCCCTGCTACTAGAGGTTATATTTGGCTTCCCCGATAAGTTCTGCAGTGAAAATTTAACCTTCCACATCACTCCGTTCCAAAGTGGCTATCAAGCACTACTCGGACGCGAAGCTTTCGCTCGCTTTAACGCAATACCGTTTACGCTTCCCTCATGCTCAAGATGCCCGGTCCACGTGGCATCATTACAGTAAATGGAAATATTGAGCAATCCTTGCGCGCGGAAGACCGTGTGGCTGCCTTGGCAGCCGCACGCTAAACGGCCTCACCAACTAAAGCATCTGACAGGTCGTTAAGACCACGGACACGGTTGGACGAGTCCGGTGCAGCTATATGTAATTGATACAAGTTTGATGGCTATACCCCTATTACAATACAAGGGGCTCAACGCGCGCGCACAAGTGGCAATCAGGCTCAACTTTACTCATTTTGAACTATATATTGTTTATTTAGTATAACTTACCTTTTGCACGGCAACTTTTCAATTAAGTTCCTCTCTTTTTCAGATGACCATCGTGCTACACCCGTCCAGAATACGGCAAAACGGAGACACAGGCGCAGACGTGCAGCAGGGACCCATTCCAAGGATTCTTTTTAGATTAAGACCCTGCGTAAACCTTTTTTACTGTCTCTTGTTGATACAAATCCCTCGGATTCTTAGTACAATTGAGAGGGATGCTGACGTATTGGCATGTGGCCATGTCAGAATATTGCACGTACCTGGACACCAGGGGCTTATTACAAAGAGCACTGTTTAGGCCCGGCTTCCACCATAAAGACCGAATACCTTAGGGAGTGTTCGGCGTCATGAGTTTGGCCTTATATGCATCACCTCCGAATCATGTCTTTGGTCAAATGTTGGGTTTGCCCGGCTCATGTGTTTTGCTGCCTTAAGTTCCACTCTATCGGCTAAGGCGGCACCAGGAGAACTACTGCGATTGTGCCCTGGTTCATCCGGACGAGCACCTCAGTAGAGAAAGCTGAAAACTGACTGTCATGATATAGCGTGAGACTAGTCAACGACTCGATGACCTAGCGGAATCTTCGGGATTGCTCCGCCTTAACGAAGGGTCGTTTCCCGGCCAGGCATGTACGCACCCTGAATTCGGATGAGTGCGGAGCCACCAGGGGCTATATAGTAGCCCCACTGTCAAACTCCTCTGGCTAAGTGAAAGTGTTAAAGCATTATAGTCCGATTGCCTAGTTCGCTGTGCTATCACCTCCTTAATGGACCAAGACGTTGGATCAAGTGTGAACATGCATCTTCTGCGAACACCCCCGCATTATATGCGTGGGGGCTGAAGCTGACGACTGCCATCTTTCAGGTTATATACATATATACATAAACGGCCGCACAGGAGGCATCATAGTACTTTCGGGCAAAAGTATAAATACAGCCTTGATAAACTCAATAAAACATTGTTTTTACAATGGGAATACATGTCACTCAAACATAATATTCTTCAAGCACTGAGCCTCTATCAAACGAGCGCCTTCAAGAACTCCTTCAAAGTAGTGCTCGGCAGCCACTCGGCCTATGGACGAACCCTGTGCCGCAACAGTGGTGGCATCCATCTCCGCCCAGTATGTTTTGACACGGGCAAGGGCCATCGGCGAGCCTTCTATGCACGCCGACCTCTTTACAACATCGATGTGTGGCACAGCGCCAAGGAATTGTTGCACTAAGCTAAAATAGCTATTCGGCCTTGGCCCTCCTGGCCACAAATGATCCACAACGGACCTCATGGCCAGTCCAGATAATCTATGGAGCTCGGCCCAACCGGTCAATCGCTCATTCAGCAACAGCGGACGGGCTGGAGTGTGAAACTGTGACCAGAACAATTTCTCCACTTCAGGACCTTTCTGATCCTTGAAGTACTCGGTCGCATCCGCAGCACTTGCAGCCAAATCCATGTACTCATCCGCAGAACTCCATAGCCGGTCCAGAGGAGCATATTTCGGATCTCTGAACTTAGTCCACAACAAGAAGGACTTCCCAGAAACGATATCCGCAGCTTGATTCAGCTCCTCCTTGTCGCTCTAATTTTGGAGCGGGCTTCCTTGGCAGCCACCCGGGCCTTCTCCAGGTCCGTCGCCTTCACCCGGTTTTCTTCTTCAAGAAGCCGATAACAGTCAGCAACATCTTTTTACTCCACGGCCATCTTAGCAATTTTTTCTTTGCTCCAGCAATGTGCGACCTGTTCGGCCCTTAACTCTGCGGCCGCCTTTAAAGCGGCCGCATTACTACTCCTTGCTTGATCCTTGGCTCGGGCAAGCTCCGCCCGAAGGGTCTCCACGGTGGCAGCTCCATCTGCAGTCACAACATATTAAAGATACTAGCATCATGCTGCTCTTACTATGTGACATTCACTAGAAGAATCACCTACCCTGTGCCTCGTCAAGCCGCTTGTTGACAAGCACGATGTCGGCATCTGCCGCATCCAGCTGCCGCTTTAGTTCGGCATACCCATCAGTCCGGCTAGCCACCGGATCCTCCACCACCTGCACATAAAGGCAGTCTGGTTACTGCCTGGGACTATGATCCTCCGTTTGCCACCGTTTTCGACGACAACCAGAGTCTCAGGGCTACTATCTACACAGGGCACATCTAAAAATGTGTGGTACTTTCAAAAATGTACATCATTTCGCGTACCTCAAAACCCGTCAGTAGACTCATAAAGGCTTCATGCGGCGCTTTTGGCAGACGAAATCCTTTCAATCACCGTACCCATCAATGTGTGGTGCTCTTCTGAGATAGCCGCTTTCTCCAGCAGATCCCTTCGTACATCCGACTGCACTCCAGACGGTGCAGGACTCTTTTGATTTCTCTCTTCGAGAGCCGGATACTGAGGACTTCGGGTGGCCACATGATTACCTTCTGGCCTTGCCGGATCAGGAGAAGCCCTCCGCGACGACACCTCGGGGTCGCCCTCTTCGTAAGGCGGTGTGGCAGGGGGAGGCGTTTCGCTCTCCATCATCTCCGGAAGAAGATCCCCCGAAGACGAGCTCTGCTGAGAAGGGCTAAGATCCGAACTACAAGATAAATGCTTCGATTATTTTCCTCAGAAATAGAGCAAGATATTTTTGTTATTGAATACCCTTTTACTTACAGCTTAGTAGAGGGCTGATCCCCGCGCGGACATTGTGCGGCAAGAGTACCCTCCGAGGCAGGTCCCTCTGGCAGAGATTTCTTCTCCCGTTTGGAAACCTTAGTTTCTGGATCTTCAGAGGTAGACCTCTTCCTTCTCCGGGGAGAGAGAATGTCAAATTCTTCCCCTTGGTTATCCTCCCTCGCGGAGGTGCTCATTCCCTCGATGGGAATAGGTAGCGACGGAGGCCCGCTTTTGCCCTCTTTATTCCCCCCTTCATCTTCCTTTGAGGGCACTAGACAAGGTGCTGGCTCGAGCATCTTTTCCAGCACCGGATTGTCCAAGCCTTCAGGAAGGGGGGCCGAACACCGGATCATCTTCGCCTTTGTTATCCAGTCCTGGTCAAAGAGTGATTCTTCAAAATGATGTCATGATAAATAAAAAGACAGTGTGTTCGGCCATGGGATTACTTACTTTGGGAGCGGGGCAGTTGCAGCTCAGGCCCACGTCCTCGGTAGTGTCCGGACACTCTATTTGGGGTCCGAAGAACGATTTGTACATCTCCTCATGCGTCATGCCGAGGAATTCTGAATAGTGCATGGTCCTTCCGGGTTGAATTCCCACATGCGGAGGGTCCGGCGTTTGCAAGGCTGGACTCGACGAACCAAAATAACTTGCATTACCGTAACCAGACTAAAATCCCCCTCGAAGAGATCTCGGATACGGCTCTGCAGTATTGGCACGTCCTTGGCTGGAGCCCCGATCAGCCCCCTGCTGATCCATGACATCAGTTGTGGTGGAGGGCCCGAGCGAAAGGTGGGGGAAGCTACCCACTTGGCACTTCGGGCAGCTGTGACATAAAACCACTCCCGTTGCCACAATCCGGACACCTCTGGAAAGGAACCCTTTGGCCATGGAGCGTCAGCAATTTTTCTTATTAGAGCACCTCCGCACGCTGCGTACAGCCCCTCGACCATCTTTGGCTTCACATTGAAGGTCTTGAGCCATAGGCCAAAGTGAGGGGTAATGCGGAGGAAGGCCTCATAGATGACAATAAATGACGAGATGTGAAGAAGGAAATCCGGGGCCAGATCGTGAAAATCCAGCCCGTAATAGAACATGAGACCCCTAACAAAGGGATCCAGAGCGTGGCCTAGTCCTTGGAGGAAGTGGGAGATGAACACAACGCTCTCGTTGGGTTCGGGAGTAGGGACGACCTGCCCTCGGGCGAGCAGCCTATGCGAAATTTCGGCGGTCAGATATCTGGCCTCCCTCAACTTCTTGATGTCCTCCTCCGTGATGGAGGAAGGCATCCACCTGCCTTGAAGGCTGGATCCGGACATGATTGAAGGTCCGGGGCACCTGACCTGGGCTTTGGGTGTTAGAACTTGAGGCGGGGGAAGGATTCGATTGAGCACGGGAGGGAAAAAAGAAAAAGCCTTGTCCCTTTATAAAGGGGATGAATATCAGGTGTCCTCCTCGTAGCCGTTCTAGACTTACCTAAAATCTAGGAGTCATACCAACAGGCACGGTTGGGTTACCCACGTTTGTATTGATGAGAATCCCGTGATAAGGGGAACACGATCTCTGCTTTGACAAGACGTGTCAAGAAACCGCCTCGAGTTATGTGCGGGGCTGGTTAAAGAAAAATGGTTCAAATAATTACCAGGCCGTGGCGTGATGTCATGCTGCCAAAACGTGTCAGCAGATTGGATTTGTGGAAATATTATTCTCTCTACAATGGCATGTGGAACTTATTTTGCAGGGTCGGACACTGTCCTTGTATTCAAACTCTTCCGTGGTGTATTCGGAGGAGGAACCCGCCTTGCAATGCCGAAGACAACACTGCGCGCCAGACTCATCATCATTGAAGCCTGGTTCAGGGGCTACTGAGGGAATCCTGGATTAGGGGGTCTCCGGATAGCTGAACTATATCCTTTGGCCGGACTGTTGGACTATGAAGATACAAGATTGAAGATTTCGTCCTGTGTCCGGATGGGACTCTACTTGGCGTGGAAGGCAAGCTAGGCAATACGGATATGGATATCTCCTCCTTTGTAACCGACCTTATGTTACCCTAGCCTCCCTCGGTGTCTATATAAACCGGAGGGTTTTAGTCCGTAGGACAACATACAATCATACCATAGGCTAGCTTCTAGGGTTTAGCCTCTCCGATCTCGTGGTAGATCAACTCTTGTACTACTCATATTATCAAGAATAATCAAGCAGGACGTAGGGTTTTACCTCCATCAAGAGGGCCCGAACCTGGGTAAAACATCATGTCCCCTGCCTCCTGTAACCATCCGCCTTAGACGCACAGTTCGGGACCCCCTACCCGAGATCCACTGGTTTTGAAACCGACACCCGCAGCACCAAGTGGGTAGCTGCACTCACGTTTCGCCCTGGCCCACCGTTACAGCTTGCATCATGGGCCAACAAGGGGCTGCATTCGGGATCAGTTGATGAAGTGCCGACTCTACAAAGCCGCATACGAACCCTCCTCGAGAGGGATATCAATCATGTCAGCGTGATTCAAGTAATGTTGATTCGCCGAATCCTACCATGCCAACGTACGTGCCGGGGTTGCTGATCCACGGGCACCTATGGGACCGGCGGACCGGGTCCCTTTCGGTTCGGCGGGGGCGGAGGTCGCGCAAAGAGCAGATCGAGGCGGAGCATGCGAGCGGTTTACCCAGGTTCGGGCCGCACGGATGCGTAAAACCCTACTCCTGCTTTGTGGTTTGTATTGATTTCTAGCTCGGGAGCGCGGAGTGCTATAGTACACACCGGCGGCTGGCAGAACCGAGCGTGGGTGTTCGAAGTGGCTAACCCCCCCCCCCTCTCGTTGCTCACGGGCCTCCTTTTATATGCTCAAGGGGTTACCGACATAGCAACGGAGGTAAGGGGAAAAAATGGAAAGGTGCTGAGGTAGGTACAGCTACCTGCTACAGTGTTATCATACCTAACCCTGGCGGCAGGGGACAAGGGCATTAATTGCCCGTCTGTGTCGCCTAAACAGTACCGAAATGGACCGCTAGGGACGCCACCGTTTGCCACGATGGTTATCTTGTCAGCGCCTGCTTGCCACCTCGCACCCCTAGCTGCACGGCCTCCTGCCACGTGTGCTTGGAAGGGTTCCAGAGCGACACGTTGGCAGGTGTGCTGGAGCGCGGGCACAAAGTGGGGGTTTCCTGCGGCAAGCTCCTTGCCGCGGTCGTCGTCTTGTCGTGTTCGGGAGCTTGTCGCTCACCGGGTCTTGCCGGGACGCGCGGCGCGTCGCGGCAAGTCTTCTCGGTATGCCTTGGTTGGCCTTGCCGGGGTCTTGTCTCCTTCCCGGCAAGCTTCTCTCGCCAGGGCCTTGGTTGGCCTTCCCGGGAAGCTCCTCTTGCCGGGGCCTTGGTTTAAGTACTTTGTTCTTGAATGGTCTTCAAAGTAGCCGCGGAGGATCTTGGCGGTCACCCGGCAAGCCTTGCCGCGGGACGCTGCGACTGCCCGTGCACAAGTTCGGGGTACTAGGGTACCCCTACTCTAGTACACCGACAGGAGCCCCCGGGCCTGGGCCAGACACGGTGCCGAGCGCTGTTGGGCCAGGCCCAAAACAGTGCACGGGCACGCGTGGCCTAGGTCACGCCGCATATCTCTCCGCTTCCACCGCGCACGTCCAGAACGGCACGCGTCAAACGCGGCATCGTGGGTGACGTGGGCGGCATGCGCGGGGCTAAGCCCCGCAAGCATGCGTCAAGCCATGATGAAGGGGACGGTTCACGCCCTCCTACCTAAACGGAGGTAGGTGTGGGGGCGTGGTGCATTTACTGGACGAGGCCGGTGCGCGGTTTTCGAGGCGCCCACTCCCCGCGATCACGGGGTGGGGCGAGGCCGCCTCATTCGTCGCCTCGGTTCTGCATCTCCGCCACGCGGCTCCCATGCACTTGGGGTCGCGGACGGTGGAAGCGGGAAACGCAAGCAGAGGCAGCGGGTCGGCCCCGACTCCCTGCTCTTCCCGTGCCTTGATTCGCTGAGTGGGGCGGCCGAGCCCCCACCTCGCTCCTTTTGCCCTTTTCGCCTCCTTGACCTGCCTCCTGAAGAGAGGGACAGGAAAGGGATTACGGGCATCTTATCTTTTTAATTTGTAAGCCTTCGGGCCTTAGCTGCATCTAAAACTTGTAATCCTCTCTTTCATGTTTTTCATCCTCTATGGACTGTACCTGAGTGGGATGTTTTTTTTAATGAAAAGGGGATGTTTGCCGGGTTATTTGTCTCGCGGGTTGAACCCACACCAAGGAGCAAATCCTTGGTATCTCTCGGACAGACAGTTCGCCTCCCGGCAACAGGCCCTGCCGCCTTCCCACGTCGCTCGACCTTTCTCACGCCTTTGACGGAGGCGGGAACGAGGTGGGTGTGGCCTCCTCGTTCCATCCCTTTGCTGCCGCGACTACGACCAAACTTGGCCCCGGGAACGAGCCCCAGGGCCTAGAGTTGAGGGAGCACGGCAGTTTTCGGGAAGAAACGCGGTTTCGCATTCCCCAGTCCATAAGAGGATGCATGATGAGGGATGAAAGACTTATCTGATATTGCACCCCCTGCAACTCTGGCTTGCCGCGGACGAATCTTGGCGCTCGCAGCCCCCAGCAATACTGGCTTGTCGGGGCCCAGGTGCCGGCGCGCCCTTCTTCTCCTTTCCGTCCTCAAGTAGTCTGGCCAGGATATGCGAGCCCTGCGAAAGGATAGCGAAGGGACGGACACTCGACCTCTAAGCTAGGGGTTAGCTGCTGTTAGGCACTATCAACCCTAACCAAGGACGAGACTCGACCTAGCATGCATGCTCTAACCCCGGGGTATCAGCGCTTCATTTACTGGTGCTCAGGGTCTGCGCCTGGCTCTGTACAAAGGATTACATGCAACAGCGGCAAGACTTGTACAGAAAGGTGGTTGCCGGACAGGGTCCGACAACCGCGCCTCACGGGTAAAACTTATGAAGATGCTCGATGTTCCAGGAGTTGCTCACTGGTACGCCATCTTCGGTCTCAAGGCGGACAGCGCCAGGCCTTGTGACTCGCTTCACCCGGTAAGGGCCTTCCCACTTCGGCGTCAACTTGTTGGAATTCTTGGTCGACTGAACGCGCCGAAGAACAAGGTCGCCTTCCTCGAGACACCTGGCATTGACTCTGCGGCTATGGTAGCGGCGCAGAGCTTGCTGGTAGCGAGCAGCTCGCACAGCAGCCTGGAGACGGTCTTCCTCAAGGAGCAGCGCGTCATCTTGTCGCAGCCGCTCTTGCTCGAGCTCATCATAAGCGAGCACTCGAGGTGACCCGTATACGAGTTCCGTGGGGGTAACTGCCTCTGCTCCATAGACTAGAGCAAAGGGTGTCTGTCCAGTGCCTCGATTTGGCGTCGTTCTGATCGACCAAAGAGCCATCGGTAGCTCCTCGATCCAGTTCCTTCCGCACTTGTGCAGCCTGTCGAAAGTTCTGGTCTTGAGCCCGCGCAGCACTTCAGCATTTGCCCTCTCCGCTTGACCGTTGCTTCTCGGGTGAGCAACAGAAGCGAAGCAGATCTTGGCGCCAAGATCTTGGGCGTATTGCATGAAGGTGCGGCTCGTGAATTGTGTACCGTTGTCGGTGATTATCCTGTTGGGGATCCCGAAGCGGCAAACAATCGACCTGAAGAACTTGACGGCTGACTGTGCGGTCACCTTCCTCACTGGTTCCACTTCCGGCCACTTTGTGAACTTGTCGATTGCGACGTACAAGTACTCAAAGCCCCCGACAGCTTGGGGAAAGGGGCCGAGGATGTCGAGCCCCCAGACCGAAAATGGCCAGGATAAAGGGATCATCTGGAGAGCTTGAGCTGGCTGGTGTATCTGCTTGGAATGGAACTGGCACGCTTCACACTTGGTTACTTGTGCAGTTGCATCCTGGAGGGCTGTTGGCCAGAAGAAACCTTGCCAGAATGCTTTGCCGACAAGTGCTCTTGCGCCAATGTGGTGACCACATATGCCTCCGTGTATCTCTGCCAACAGCTTTTGTCCGTCTTCCCGAGGAATATACTTCAATTTCACCCTGTTGAGTCTTCTTCTGTACAGTGTCTTGTCGACAAACTGGTACATACTTGACTGCCGGGTTACTCTTTCCGCTTCTTCTGGCTCTTCGGGAAGTTCTCCTATCTGAAGGAAACGGACAATCTTCTGCGCCCACGTTGGAGCTTGTGTCTCGACAACAAGGACTAAAGGCAAATCTGCCGCTGCGGGAACATCTGCTTCTATGGCAAGAACCTGCGGCTCTGCCGGAGCTTGACGTTCCCTGACAAGCTTGCCGGAGCAAAACTCATCGGGAGCTTCTGCTTCAATGGAACAAACCTTAGGGCTTGCCGGAGCATCTTGCTCCTCAGCGTTCTTAGTGTTGATCTTGGAGGCTGCTGCGGGAACATCCGCTTCTACGGCGAGAAGCTGCATCTCTGCCGGAGCTTGACGTTCCCCGACAAGCTTGCCGGAGCAAAACTTATTGGGAGCTTCTGCTTCAACGGAACAAACCCTGGGGCTTGCCGGAGCAGACTGCTCCTCAGCGCCTTCGGCGTTGATCCTAGGGGCCTTCTTGGCGGCGGCTTCGGGAAGCTCTACCGGCAGGCAGTCACTAGGAATCAACTTCCTCTTCTTGCTCTGTCCAGTTGATGGTGTTACGGACGGTTGAGTCAGCTTGAGCACAAAAACCCCTGGTTCCACAGGTAGCTTAAGTGCGGCGCACTTTGACAGGCCGTCAGCAATGGCGTTCTGAGCTCTTGGAACGTGCTCCATTTGTAGGCCGTCAAAGCGCTCTTCTAGCTTTCTCACTTTGTCAATGTAAGCTTCCATCAACGGACTCTGATAGTTCTTGTTTACTTGGCGGACGACAAGCTGCGAGTCACCCCTGACAATGAGCTTCTTGATCCCAAGGTCTGCCGCGATCCTGAGACCGGCAAGCAATCCCTCATACTCTGCAGTATTGTTTGTTGCTTGTTCCTTGGTAAAGTGCATCTGGACTACGTACTTGAGGTGCTCCCCGGTGGGTGCGATAAGCAGCACACACCAGCTCCGGCGCCTTGCAGCGAGAAGGCACCATCAAAGTACATCAGCCACTCTTTGCTTGCTTCCTCGTCGGGGATGCTCGTTTCTGGAATTTCTTCATCTGGTATTGGCGTCCACTCTGCTATAAATTCTGCCAATGCTCTGCTCTGGATGGTTGAAGTGCTTTCAAACTTGAGGCCAAAGCTTGACAGTTGCAGTGCCCACTTAACAATCCTGCCTGTCGCTTCTGGATTCTGCAGTATCCTCTTCAGCGGAAAGCGAGTGACAATTGTGATCTCATGTGCTTGGAAATAATGGCGCAGCTTTCTCGAGGCCATGAGAAGGCCGAAAAGCAATTTCTGCACGCCAGAATACCTTGACCTAGCCCCCTGCAGGAGGGAGCTGACAAAGTAAACTGGGCGCTGCACCATTTTCTTCCGTGCCTCCTCGTGCATCTGCGCAGATCCATCTTTGTCGGGACCAGAGCTTGCCGGGGAAGCCCCCTGCTTGTCGCTGGATGCGCTTGCCGCGGTCGCTGGCTCATCATCTGCCTCCCTCTCTGCTACTAACGCAGCACTAACCACTTGATTGGTTGCCGCTATGTACAGCAGCAACTTCTCTTGTGGCTTAGGTGCGACAAGTATTGGAGGGGAGGACAGGTATCTCTTCAGGTCTTGCAGCGCAGCCTCCGCTTCCGGAGTCCATTTCATTGGACCTGCCTTTTTCAATAATTTGAAAAACGGCAGGGCGCGCTCAGCAGACCGAGAGATGAACCTGCTGAGAGAAGCCACGCAACCGGCAAGTTTCCGTACATCCTTGACGCGCTTTGGTGCTTCAATCTGCTCAATGGCCTTGATCTTGTCGGGATTGGCTTCAATTCCCCGCTGAGATATGAAGAACCCGAGAAGCTTGCCGGAGGGAACTCCAAACACACACTTCTCTGGGTTGAGCTTGAGGCTGATCTTGCACAGATTTGCAAAGGTCTCGTCTAAGTCTTGAATCAGGGTTGCTCTGTCCTCGCTCTTGACCACTATATCATCCATGTAGGCTTCCACATTTCTGTGTATTTGTGCCTCAAGAGCAATGTGGACTACCCATGCAAATGTCGAACCAGCATTTTTTAATCCGAAAGGCATCCGTACGAAACAGTACGTGCCACATGGAGTAATAAATGCGGTCTTCTCCTCATCCTCTTCTGCCATGAAGATCTGATGATATCCTGAGTATGCATCAAGAAATGAAAGCAAATCACATCCGGCTGTGGAGTCAACAATCTGGTCAATGCGCGGCAAAGGAAATGGGTCTTTGGGACAAGCTTTGTTAACATTGGTGAAATCGATGCAAAGTCTCCATTTCCCGTTTGCCTTGCGCACGACTACAGGATTGGCCAACCACGTGGGATGGAGCACTCCTCTGACAAGGCCTGCTGCTTCCAGTTTCTTGATTTCTTCTGCAATGAATTCTTGGCGCTCCACTGCCTGCTTCCTGACTTTCTGCTTGACGGGCCGCGCATGAGGACAAACGGCAAGGTGGTGCTCAATCACTTTCCTGGGAACACCGGGGATGTCAAACGGTTGCCACGCAAACACGTCGACATTCGCCCGCAGGAAAGCAACGAGCGCGCTTTCCTATTTAGGGCCGAGCGTGGCACTGATGGTGAAGGTACCACCAGTGCCGTCCTCCTTGGTGGATACCTTCTTCATCTCTGGCGGAGCTGCCATCGTCTTCTTGCACTTGCCGGTGGAGCTCGATGGTGCGTTCTCGACGGCAGCGCAGCACTCCGAAGAGGTGCGCTTGCCGGAGCGAGCACCAGAACTCTTGCCGGACTTGGTCTTGCACTTGCCGGTGGAGCTCGATGGTGCGTCCTCGACGGCAGCGCAGCACTCCGAAGAGGTGCGCTTGCCGGAGTGAGCATCAGAACTCTTGCCGGACTTGGTCTTCTTCCCCCCGGGAGCTTCAACGGCAAGTGGATTACGATCTGCCGTGGCTGCCGCTTCCCGGTAGATCTTGTCGGCACAGATAAGAGCATCCTTCTTGTCGCCAGGGACAGAAATGACGCTTATCGGGCCTGGCATCTTCACCATGTTATATGCGTAGTGAGAGGCTGCCATGAACTTGGCGAGTGCTGGACGGCCAAGTATCCCATTGTAGGGCAATGGGATATCGGCAACGTTGAATGTGACCTTCTCAGTCCTGAAGTTTAGCTCGCTGCCAAATGTTACCGGCAGCGTGACCTTCCCCTTCGGCTTGCTCCTTCCCGGGCTGATTCCTTGGAATGTGTCGATCTCTTCGAGCTCGCTGTCAGGGATTTGGAGTTTCTGGAGTACAGCGGAGGAGATCAGGTTCAAGCTGGCCCCGCCGTCAACTAACATCTTAGTGACCTTGAGGTTGCGGATAGTTGGTGAAACCAACATCGGCAGGCACCCGACCGCGGTTGTGCGATCAGGGTGGTCCTCAATGTCAAAGATGATAGGCGTGCTGGACCATTTTAGAAGCTTGCGCGATTCGACCGGCGGTTCCGCAGCATTGACTTCCCGCGCCCACTGCTTGAGTTGGCGGTGTGAAGTGTGCAGAGAAGCACCGCCGTCAACGCACAAGACCTCTGTGGCTTTCTGAAACTCCTGTTCACTGGTCTCAACATCATCCATGTCTTCGTCGTCGTCATTTTCGTCGTCGACGCGGCCGCGGGGAGGCCTGTCTCCTTGCCGCTGCTTGGCCTTGCCGCGGCGTCCTCCCGGTCCGGCACGCTTCTTGCCGGATTCTTCAGCACCCCCTTGGGCCCTCTCCTTGTCGCGCCACTCGTACTCAGCTCTTTGCTGCTGGACAAGCTGCTCGACTTTCTTGCAGCTCCGGAGGTCATGGCCCTTGGTGCGGTGAATCTTGCAGTATTGGTTGTCGGGGCCGTCCTGCTTGTCGGCAGCCGCCACAGCCTGGCAGTTGGTGCATGCGGCAACCTCCTTGCCGGAGCTACCGACCTTGGCTCGCTTGGCGCCGCCGTCGCTGCTGGACTGCTCAACGACCAACACCTCTTTGTTCTGCTTCTTTCTGTTGTTGCGCCGCCAGTTTTTCTTTGCCGGGGCGGCATCCTCGCTGTCAGATCCCCCTGCTCCAGTGCTTTCTCCGGGGAATTTCCTCCCTTCCTCAGCGCGTGCACACTTGTCGGCCAGGGCATATAGCTTGCCGACGTCCCGAATCTTGCACATCGCCATCTCCTCCCTCATCCTACGGTTACGCACGTTCTGATGGAACGCGCTGATTACCGCGGCGGGGTGGATATTTGGGATGTTGTGCTGTACACGGCTGAACCTCTGGATATACTTGCGCAGGGGCTCTCCTTCCTTCTGGACGAGCAGATGAAGATCACTCTCTTGGCCATGAGGTTTGTGGCCGCCTGTGAAGGCGCCGACAAACTGATGGCATAGATCAGCCCAGGAGGATATGGAGTTGTCCGGCAAGTGCATGAGCCCGGACCTGACGTTGGGCTTGAGCACCAACGGGAAGTAGTTGGCAAGGATCTTATCGTCCCGCCCCGCAGCAGCCTGCACCGCGATGGTGTAGATGCTGAGGAACTCCGACGGATGCGACTTGCCGTCGTACTTCTCAGGTACATCTGGTTTGAAATTCTTCGTACTGGGCCACTGGACTTGCCGCAGCTCACGAGTGAACGCAGGGCAACCTACCGCATACGGCAAGTCGCCTGGCTCCTCCGGCGCATGCATGTCAACAGAGGGCCCAGCGCGCTGGTCTGATTGACGCCGCGCTTCTCTCCGACGCTCGATGCGAGTACGAGCGTCTTCTTGTTGTCGTTCTTGAAGAACTTGGCGCTGATCGCAATGAGCTCGCAGATCTGACGACGCGGTGTAGTCGCTGTCGAGGTGGACTCGGCGAGTCGACGATCTTGGCCTTCGGGGTGGAGAGTGCACAGTAGTTGCACCCCCACCAGTCTTGTCGTCTCTGGCTCGTGCCTGGCTGGCTTGCCGCGGCTGAGACGCGCTCGGCTGCCGTGGAGTGTCGCCGTTGGCGAAGCCGATGAGACTCTGGATGGTGGCCCTCCAGTCGTCGACCTTGTCCGCCGCTGGAGGGTAGTCTAGGAGCAGCTGAGCTCGCGCCAAAGCTTCTGCTGCGGTGGCGGGTGGCGGTGGCAAACGATGCGAGGAGCGGGATATGCTCGGACTTCTAACTACGTTAGAAGGAGCAGTATCTCGTCCAGGCGACTGTGTCTCGCTCGCGCCAGCAGGTTGACGTGCATGGTGGTCCTAAGCGCTCCGAGATCCACCAGCTCGATCTTGATCTAGCGAACGCATGGTACCGTGAGTACCATGATGCTGCCGGTCCCGCGCCTCCTGAGATGGGCGCGGTGCATGCACGGACGCCAAGGTCTTGGAGTGCGCCCGATCATTGCGGGAGCCGGCTACGCCGCTGATGGGCAGCGCAGCCTTGTCCTGGGACCTGGCGGCACCGTGAGTTCCCTCGTCGATGCGCGTCCTTCCGCCGGCGCCTGCCCCACCAACCGCTTGCTCCGGCGGTGGCTGGCTCGGCGCGGACGGAGCGGCTGCCTCCGAAACTTTCTTCTTCGGCGGCATGTTGATGAAGATGATGAAGATCTAGCTCACGAGAACGCCGGATCTGATGTTGATGAAGATGAAGAAGATCTAGCTCGCGAGAATGCCGGATCTGATGTTGATGAAGATGAAGAAGATCTAGCTCGCGAGAACACCGGATCTAGTTCACACAACTTCGACGCCCCCTACCTGGCGCGCCAGAGATGCCGGGGTTGCTGATCCACGGGCACCTATGGGACCGGCGGACCGGGTCCCTTTCGGTTCGGCGGGGGCGGAGGTCGCTCAAAGAGCAGATCGAGGCGGAGCACGCGAGCGGTTTACCCAGGTTCGGGCCGCACGGATGCGTAAAACCCTACTCCTGCTTTGTGGTTTGTATTGATTTCTAGCTCGGGAGCGCGGAGTGCTATAGTACACACCGGCGGCTGGCAGAACCGAGCGTGGGTGTTCGAAGTGGCTAACCCCCCCCCCTCTCGTTGCTCACGGGCCTCCTTTTATATGCTCAAGGGGTTACCGACATAGCAACGGAGGTAAGGGGCAAAAATGGAAAGGTGCTGAGGTAGGTACAGCTACCTGCTACAGTGTTATCATACCTAACCCTGGCAGCAGGGGACAAGGGCATTAATTGCCCATCTGTGTCGCCTAAATAGTACCGAAATGGACCGCTAGGGATGCCACCGTTTGCGACGATGGTTATCTTGTCAGCGCCTGCTTGCCACCTCGCACCCCTAGCTGCACGGCCTCCCGCCACGTGTGCTTGGAAGGGTTCCAGCGCGACACGTTGGCAGGTGTGCTGGAGCGCGGGCATGAAGTGGGGGTTTCCCGCGGCAAGCTCCTTGCCGCGGTCGTCGTCTTGTCGTGTTCGGGAGCTTGTCGCTCACTGGGTCTTGCCGGGATGCGCGGTGCGTCGCGGCAAGTCTTCTCGGTATGCCTTGGTTGGCCTTCCCGGCAAGCTCCTCTTGCCGGGGTCTTGTCTCCTTCCCGGCAAGCTTCTCTCGCCGGGGCCTTGCTTGGCCTTCCCGGCAAGCTCCTCTTGCCGGGGCCTTGGTTTAAGTACTTTGTTCTGGAATGGTCTTCAAAGTAGCCGCGGAGGATCTTGGCGGTCACCTGGCAAGCCTTGCCGCGGGACGCTGCGACTGCCCGTGCACAAGTTCGGGGTACTAGGGTACCCCTACTCTAGTACACCGATAGTACGCCTCTCTGTATGTGGGAGTTCAATCCAGAAGGACCACGATCCCTCCAACACTTCTTCGGCATTACGCACAATGGGATGTGGAAGTTGTTTTTCGGAAAACGAAAACATTGGCCGGACACTATTGAGGACACATGCCTCGACTGTAACTGTCCGGATACCCCGGTAAGCACTTGACTTCCGAACACCCTTTTTTTAAGTATGCCATAATACATTACTGCGCAAACTATCTCCTCCTAGGGCTGGATAAACAAAAGCGGAGCTGATTAGGTGTCCGCCCCCCCCCTTTCGAAGGTTTAGCGGATCCTGTATTAACAAGGATGCTATCCCCGACACCGTACCAGATGCTTGTGAAGGAGGGAAAGGCAGAGAGAACCAAAGATGGCCCCCATCCCGATGGTGTGCCAGACAAGATTCCATCGTCTGAAGAAAAAAATGACGGGAAAGTCAACGTCTCTTCCCCCCGTGGGAAGAAAAGGGTCACCTCCGAAGATTGGGAGGAAAAGGCTCATAAACGAGGAAAGATGCCTTCGTCGGGTGGCTCGGGCTTGGAGGACAACATCATCGCGCAGTCCCATGACGAGGACAAGCCTCAGGCCAACTCGTAAGTGAACAAGGGTGTTTTAAACACGTCATACCCCTTTCTTGTAACGTCTAGAATATATGTTTTTTTGTAGTTCGGCACGCAGTCTTCTTCAACAATCCTCTTCCTCGGGGGATCTTCTCCCGAGATGATGGAAAGCGAGACACCTCCACCAATCTCGTCGCCCAATAGGGCGGACGACTTCAAGGTGTCGTAGAGGAGGGTATATCCCGATCAACAAGTGGTGCGAGGGATGATGAAGACACAACCCGAAGGTGATACTTCGGTGGCCCATGGTCCGGGGACCAACAATAAAGGCCCCGAACATTCCGGTCTACAGCCGGATATGAATAAACGGATTCCTTGAAAGGGAGGCCGTACTCCTTCAGCAGCCTCCGGAGTCCCAGAGGCGCCGGATATATTGACAAACATGCTGCGACAGGCGTCCGTCTCAGAGGAACATCATACCTTGATGAGCACGGTGATAGAAAAGGTCCTGGCCGCGAAAAGCGGATTGAATGAGGCCTTCATGGGCCTGCTAAGATGCTTCGAGGTTTGTATCGTAATATGTTCGATTGTGTTTTATTCAAGAATACACCTGTGCATAGATAGTAGCCCCTAAGACTCTGATTGGCTTCCCAAGGGAGATGGTTATATGATCAAAAGATATGCCCAGGAAGTAATATGATTGTTGGAACACAGGATGTGACCTCCCCGGAAACTGTCGGGACTGTAGAGATTGTGGATTTGCAAGACAAGATTGATGAGGCAGATACTGATATCGCGCTTATCAACAGGCGTCTTGACGAGTCGCAAGGTACATGTTCAGAGCAATCCTTACATATACGTTTTTTAATATAAGCGTGACACTGAAAGTTGCATACTGGAATATGCATGGTTGCAGATGGTGGTACCGCCGTTGAGATTCTTCGGGCGGAGCTGGCCCGGGCCAAGGAGTAGGCCTGGTTTAGTAATGTGGCTGCCAAAAAGGCATCGACCGAGTTAAAGGCCGAACAAGCTGCTCGGCACCAAGACGAGGAGAAAATATCCTCGATGGTGCTCGAACTAAAAAATACTACCAGCCGTTATGAATTCCTAGAGAAGGAGAATAAAGCCAAAGCGGCTGAGCTTGACAAGGCCTTGCAAGAGGTGAAAGAAGCGCGGTCCGAATCTAGAGTGGCCCGTGAGGAGATCCGGCAAGTTGGGAAGATTGCCGCTGGTAAGCCATTTTTATTACAGACAAAGTTCGGCGATCTGAATTATGCTCAGCTTAACCAAGTGTGGAGTTCTCCAGATGTGTTTTTGGACATGCCGAAGAGTTCATCCGATGCGGCGCAGTTTTACCAAGCGCAAGAGGGATATGCAATGGAGAAGCTTTTCTGGTCATAGTTTGGCGCATCAAAACGCCCTCTGCTGCTGAATGAACAGATGTCCCAATGGGCCGAGCTTCACAAGATGTCCAGCGCTGCCATGAAGAACGTCATACTTCAGCTGTGGCCGACTGACACGATTCCGAATAGCTATTTCGGCTTGGTGCGGTGGCTTGCTGATGCGGTGCCACGTATCGACGCCGTGAAGCGGTCGACATGCATTGAAGGTGCACGAATGGCCTTTGCCCGAGTCAAGACATACTGGGGGAAGATGAAGGCCGTCGATGTTGCATCGCAGGGTCCACCCAAGGGCAAGGACCATCACGCACTAGAGCAATACTTTGAGGACATCTTAGAGGCTGCCCGCTTGATAGAGGGTCAATGTTCGAAAGGCATAATATTCAAGTGAACTCTTTACAAATTGTAAAAGACAATTGTTATAATCAATCTATATTTTGATTTCGCCTAAAGGCTTTTGTTCCTCATGTGCGGCTATTTGAATGTGAACTGAAAGTTTTCCAGTCATCGGCTTCAGCCCCTGATGACCCACAAGTATAGGGGATCTATCGTAGTCCTTTGGATAAGTAAGAGTGTCGAACCCAACGAGGAGCAGAAGGAAATGATAAGCGGTTTCCAGCAAGGTATTCTCTGCAAGTACTGAAATAAGTGGTAACCGATAGTTTTATGATAGGATAATTTGTAACGAGCAACAAGTAACAAAAGTAAATAAAGTGCAGCAAGGTGGCCCAATCCTTTTTGTAGCAAAGGACAAGCCTGGACAAACTCTTATATAGATAAAAGCGCTCCTGAGGACACATGGGAATATCATCAAGCTCGTTTTCATCACGCTCATATGATTCGCGTTCGGTACTTTGATAATTTGGTATGTGGGTGGACCGGTGCTTGGGTACTGTCCTTACTTGGACAAGCATCCCACTTATGATTAACGTCTATTGCAAGCATCCGCAACTACAACAAAAGTGTTAAGGTAAACCTAACCATAGTATGAAACATATGGATCCAAATCAGCCCCTTACGAAGCAACGCATAAACTAGGGTTTAAGCTTCTGTCACTCTAGCAACCCATCATCTACTTATTACTTCCCAATGCCTTCCTCTAGGCCCAAATAATGGTGAAGTGTCATGTAGTCGACGTTCACATAACACCACTAGAGGAGAGACAACATACATCTCATCAAAATATCGAATGAATACCAAATTCACATGACTACTAATAGCAAGACTTCTCCCATGTCCTCAAGAATAAGCGTAACTACTCACAAAGCATAAACATGTTCATAATCGAGGGATATTAATATGCATATAGGATCTGAACATATGATCTTCCACCAAATAAACCAACTAGCATCAACTACAAGGAGTAATTAACACTACTAGCAACCTACTAGCACCAATCCCGGACTTGGAGACAAGAATTGGATACAAGAGATGAACTAGGGTTTTGAGAGGAGATGGTGCTGATGAAGATGTTGATGGAGATTGCCCTCTCCCGATGAGAGGAGTGTTGGTGATGACAATGGCGATGATTTCCCCCTCCAGGAGGGAAGTTTCCCCGACAGAACAGCTCCGCCAGAGCCCTAGATTGGTTCCGCCTCGTGGCGGCGGAGTTTCTTCCGAGAACATGGCTTATTATTTTTTCCCATCGAAAGACTTCATATAGCAGAAGATGGCCACCGGATAGCCACTAGGGGGCCCACGAGGTAGGGGGGTGCGCTCAGGGGGGTAGGGCGCGCCCCCCACCCTCGTGGGCAGGGTGTGGCCCCCTGGTGAATCTCTTCCGCTGAGTATTTTTTATATATTCTGAAAACGTCTTCCATGAAGTTTCAGGACTTTTGGAGCTGTGCAGAATAGGTCTCTACTATTTGCTCCTTTTCCAGCCCAGAATCCCAGCTGCCGGCATTCTCCCTCTTCATGTAAACCTTGTAAAATAAGAGAGAATATGCATAAGTATTGTCACATAATGTGTAATAACAGCCCATAATGCAATAAATATTGATATAAAAGCATGATGCAAAATGGAAGTATCAACTCCCCCAAGCTTAGACCTCGCTTGTGCTCAAGCGAAAAGCCGAAATCGAAAAATATGTCCACATGTTTAGAGATAGAGGTGTCGATAAAAATAAAATACGGACATGAGGGCATCATGATCATTCTTAGAACAACAACTTACATAATTCTTGTCATATGATTCCTTATGCTAGATTAATAATTCAATCACAATTTCAACTATGAATCGTAAACTTCATTGAAAACTAAAAAACTATAATCTCAGTCATTGGAGCAATTGCAATTTATCATAACATAGGAAAGAGTCAATATATAAGAGCTTTTCAGCAAGTCCACATACTCAACTATCATATAGTCTTTCACAATTGCTGACACTCACGCAATACTTATGGGTATGGAGTTTTAATCAGACACAGAGAAAGATAGGGGCTTATAGTCTTGCCTCCCAACATTTTACCTCAAGGGTAATGTCAACAATAATAGTTCATGAAAACTCACATCCAATTAGCCATATATACCAGGATCTTTCCAACATACTGTGCTCGCCAAAGGATAAAGTGTAAAAAGGAATGGTGAAGATCACCATGACTCTTATGCAAGGTAGGAGATAAAAGTAGAAGATAAGCCTTACACAGAGGGAAGTAGAGGTTGTCATGCGCTTTAATGGTTGGATGCACAAAATCTTAATGCGAAAGAACGTCACTTTATATTGCCACTTGTGATATGGACCTTTATTATGCAGTCTGTCGCTTTTATTTCTTCCATATCACACGATCGTATAAAGCTTATTTTCTCCCACGCTAATAAGTCATACATATTTAGAGAGCAATTTTTATTGCTTGCACCGATGACAACTTACTTAGAGGATCTTACTCAATCCATAGGTAGGTATAGTGGACTCTCATAATAAAACTGGTTTAAGGGTATTTGTAAGCACAAGTAGTATCTCTACTTGGTGCGATGAATTTGGCTAGCATGAGGGAGAAAGGCAAGCTCAACCATGTTGTATGATCCATGACAATATAATTTATCTCAGATGTAAGAAAACATAACCCATTACGTTGTCTTCCTTGTCCAACGTCAACTCTTTTAGCATGTCATATTTTAATGAGTGCTCACAATCATAAAAGATGTCCAAGATAGTATATTTATATGTGAAGACCTCTCTTTCTTTATTACTTCCTATTATTTGCAACGATGACCAAAACTATGCTTGTCAACTCTCAACAACTTTTATTCATCATACTTTTTCTATGTGAGCTCATCACTCTCCATAAGACTCACATGATCTCTTTGTTTATTTTTATTTCTTTCTCTTTTCTTTCTCTTAGGATCATGGCAAAATAATCAAGCCCTTGACTCAACACTAATCTTTATTATATAGCTCATGGACTCGATTACATAGAAGGACTATAAAGAAAAACTCACAACTAGATCATACTAAGACTTTTATTCCACTAAATCAAGATATTACCAAAATTATCGAACTAAGAAAAATGGTAAAGATAAAGATAAAGGTGATACGATACCGGGGCACTCCCCCAAGCTTGGCAGTTGCCACGTGGAGTGCCCATACCAGATGCTCAATTATTTTTTGTTGGTGCATAAGGTGGAGTTGTTGATGATGGATAGTCGCACATCGAGCGTAGGAGGTCTTCTAACTTGCGGATAATGCCCTTGAGTGCGATGATATGCTCCTTCAACAAAATATTTTCACATGTGAGATACTTATTTTGTATACGAGCTAACTCAATCATCTTGAAAGCTTCGATTTCTGTTGGGGTAAGAAGATTGTGATCAAGTTGAAGGGCGTCTTCTGTTGCCGGAACTTGGTCCTCCATGGCCTTCTTGATCCCTTCATCCTTGTTGATCTCCATGGGTTCTTATCTCTTCAGCTCTATGTTCATTAGCCAAGCATCATTGCCCTCATGGTTGGAGGAGGAGGAGGGAGACGACATAGTGCCTGGCCTTGACAACCCTGACAAAAAACAACTCGAAACAAAGACAGGAGATTTTTGCATGATACGGGAGTCAAAACCTCCGGGGGATTATATAATGAATTTTTACCGGCCAAAATACGTGTCGTGTAAGAAAACGGAGTCCGGAAAGCGCACGAGGTGACCACGAGGTAGGAGGGCGCACCAAGGGGGTAGGGCGCACTCTCCACCCTCGTCGAGCCCTCGTGTCCTTCCCGGACTGCTTCTTATTTTTCTATTTTTCTAAATACTCCAAAACGGAGAAATATTGCCTTAAAAACTGTTTTGGAGTCGGTTTACTTACCGTACCACATACCTATTCCTTTTCGGAGTCTGGAGCGTTCCGGAAAGTGTCCCTTATGTATTCCTCTAGGGTTACGGTTTCAATAACATTGGTTTCAACATTTATGGGATTACCTAAGATATAATGTTTGATTTTTTGACCGTTCACCACCTTCGGATTTGTGCCTTCGAAGTTGTTGATTTTTATGGCACTGGAACGATAGACCTCCTCGATAACGTAAGGACCTTCCCATTTAGAGAGAAGGTTTCCAGCAAAAAATCTTAAACAAGAGTTGTATAGCAATACATAATCACCAACATTAAACTCACGCTTTTGTATCCTTTTGTCATGCCATCTTTTAACTTTTTCTTTAAAGAACTTGGCATTTTCATAGGCTTGGGTTCTTGATACGTCTCCAATGTATCTATAATTTTTGATTGCTCCATGCTATATTATCTACTATTTTGGACTATATTGGGCTTTATTTTCCACTTTTATATTATTTTTGGGACTAACCTATTAACCGGAGGCCCAGCCCAGAATTGCTGTTTTTTTTGCCTATTTCAGTATTTCGGAGAAACAGGATATCAAATTGAGTCCAAACGGAATAAAACTTTCGGGAACGTGATTTTCTCACCGAACGTGATCCAGGAGACTTGGACCCTACTCCAAGGAGTCAAAGAGGCGGTCACGAGGGTGGGGGGCGCGCCCACCCCCCTAGGGCGCGCCCCTTGCCTCGTGGACCCCTCGGTGCTCCACCGCCGTACTCCTTCCTCCTATATATACCTACGTACCCCCAAACGATCAGAACAGGAGCCAAAAACCTAATTCCACCGCCGCAACTTTTTGTATCCACGAGATCCCATCTTGGGGCCTGTTCCGGAGCTCCACCGGAGAGGGCCGTCATCACGGAGGGCTTCTACATCATCATAGCCCCTTCGATGAAGTGTGAGTAGTTTACCTCAGACCTTCGGGTCCATAGTTAGTAGCTAGATGGCTTTTTCTCTCTTTTTGGATCTCAATACAAAGTTCTCCCCCTCTCTTGTGGAGATCTATTCGATGTAGTCTTCTTTTTGCGGTGTGTTTGTTGAGACCGATGAATTGTGGGTTTATGATCAAGTCTATCTATGAATAATATTTGAATCTTCTCTGAATTCTTTTATGTATGATTGGTTATCTTTGCAAGTCTCTTCGAATTATCTGTTTGGTTTGGCCAACTAGATTGGTAGTTCTTGCCATGGGAGAAATGCTTAGCTTTGGGTTCGATCTTGCGGTGTCCTTTCCCAGTGACAGAAGGGGCAGCAAGGCATGCATTGCATCGTTGCCATCGAGGATAACAAGATCAGGTTTATTTCATATTGCATGAATTTATCTCTCTACATCATGTCATCTTGCTTAAAGCGTTACCCTGTTTTTAACTTAATACTCTAGATGCATGCTGGATAGCGGTCGATGAGTGGAGTAATAGTAGTAGATGCAGAATCATTTCGGTCTACTTGTCATGGATGTGATGCCTATATACATGATCATGCCTAGATATTCTCATAACTATGCTCAATTCTGTCAATTTCTCAACAGTAATTTGTTCACCCACCGTAGAATACTTATGCTCTTGAGAGAAGCCACTAGTGAAACCTATGGCCCCCGGGTCTATTCTCATCATATCAATCTCCATCACTTTAATCTTGCTTTGCTTTTTTACTTTGCCTTTTACTTTTCACTTTGCATCTCTATACCAAAAATACCAAAAATATTATATCTATCAGATCTCACTCTCGTAAGTGACCATGAAGGGATTGACAACCCCCAATCGCGTTGGTTGCGAGTAGCTATCGTTTTGTGCAGGTATGAGGGACTTGAGCGTGGCCTCCTACTGGACTGATACCTTGATTCTCAAAAACTGAGGGAAATACTTACGCTACTCTGCTACATCATCCTTTCCTCTTCGAGGAAATCCATCGCAAGCTCAAGAGGTAGCAAGAAGAATTTCTGGCGCCGTTGCCGGGGAGTCTACGCAAAAAGTCAACATACCAAGTACCCGTCACAATCCGTATCTCTCGCATTACATTATTTTCCATTTGCCTCTCGTTTTCCTCTCCCCCAGTTCACCCTTGCCGTTTTATTCGCCCTCTCTCTCTCTCTATCCTCCCTCTCTATTTGCCTCTTTTTGCCCGCTTGCCTTTTTGTTTGCTCGTGTGTTGGATTGCTTGTTTGTCGCGATGCCTCAAAATACTATCAACAATACCAATAATAATGATATCCTTAGCACTCCAATTGCTCCTCTTGCCAATACTGAATCTTGTGAAATCAATACTGCTTTGTTGAATCTTGTTATGAAAGATCAATTCGCCGGCCTTCCTAGTGAAGATGCCACTACTCATCTGAATAGCTTCGTTGATTTATGTGATATGCAAAAGAAAAAAGATGTCGATAATGATGTCGTTAAATTGAGGCTATTTCCTTTTTCTCTTAGCGATCGTGCTAAAGCTTGTTTTCGTCTTTGCCTAAAAATAGTATTGATTCTTGGAACAAGTGCAAAGATGCTTTTATCTCTAAGTATTTCTCTCCCGCTAAGATCATCTCTCTTAGAAACGATATTATGAACTTTAAGCAACTTGATCATGAACATGGTGCACAAGCTTGGGAGAGAATGAAATTAATGATACGTAATTTCCCTACTCATGGTTTGAATTTGTGGATGATTATACAAAAATTTTATGTCGGATTGAATTTTGCTTCTAGAAATCTTTTAGATTCGGCCGCGGGAGGCACTTTTATGGAAATCACTTTAGGAGATGCTACTAAACTCATAGATAATATTATGGTTAATTATTCTCAATGGCATACTGAAAGATCTTCTAATAAAAAAGTGCATGCGATAGAAGAAATCAATGTTTTGGGTGGAAAGATGGATGAACTTATGAAATTATTTGCTACTAAGAGTGTTTCTTCTGATCCTAATGATATGCCTTTGTCTACTTTGATTGAGAATAACAATGAATCTATGGATGTGAATTTTGTTGGTAGGAATAATTTTGGTAACAACGCTTATAGAGGGAATTTTAATCCTAGGCCATATCCTAGTAATCCTTCTAATAATTATGGGAATTC